>NC_058132.1:563248764-563326264 GCF_016433145.1 Gracilinanus agilis | reverse complement strand
AGTTTAAGTCTCCCCTCTGATACTTATAGGCTGTATAATCCTGGGGGCAAGTCACTTAATTTCTCAGTGTCCCAAGTTACCAAGACAAGAATTTGCAGAACAGTGGCTGACCTGAAGAGCTGTTCTGGTGGAAGGAGTTACCTAATCCAGAACATTGTCAAACTCCCTCCCCACAAGCAGTACATGATGTGAAACACTCCAGAGGGTAGCCAAAACCAGAATAAAATATAATTGAGAAAAGTTTAACAAAGTAAATAAAAGTATAATGTTGTTTCCTCATGTCTGACTCTTTGTGACCCCATTTGGAGTTTTCTTGACAAAGTTATGGGAGTGGTTTGTCATTTCCTTCTTTAGCTCATTTTATAGATGGGGAAACTGAGTCAAACGGGGTCAAGTAACTAGTCAGGAATTATACAGCTAGTAAGAATTTCGGGTCAAATTTGAACTCAAGATGAATCTTCCTTACTTCAGGCTCAGTGCTCTCTCAACATGCCCCCGAATTACAATACAACATATATAATGTTAATTTGTCATTTTCTAAGTCCTTTTAGGGCCAGGAGGGATCAATTTCTATTTGAGATCGACACAACTACTACTAAAATCACATAAATGTACAAAAATATTTATAGCCATGCTCTTTGTGGTGGCAAAAAATTGGAAAATAAGAGAATGTCCTTCGATTGGGGAATGGCTGAACAAATTGTGGTATCTGTTGGTGATGGAATACTATTGTGCTCAAAGGAATAAAGAACTGGAGGAATTCCATGTGAACTGGAATGACCTCCAGGAACTGATGCAGAGTGAAAGGAGCAGATCCAAGAGAACATTGTACACGGAGACTGATACACTGTGGTACAATCGAACATAACGGACTTTTATACTAGCAGCAATGCAAGGATCCAGAGCAAGGCTGAGGGACTTATAAGAAAGAAAACTAGCCACATTCAGAGGAATAACTGTGGGAGGAGAAACACAGAAGAAAAATAACTGCTCAAACACATGGGCTGTTGGAGATATTATTGGGGAGGTAGACACTAAATGATAACTCTAGTCCAACTATCAATTATATGGAATTAGGTCTTGATCAATGATACATCTAAATCCCAGTGGAATTGTGTGTTGGTTAAGGGGGTTAGGAGGATTGGGGGAGAGGGAAAGAACATGAATATGTAACTGGGAGAAAACATTCAAAATAAAAAAATAATTTCAAAAAAAATAAAATCACATAAAATTTAGAGTAACATGGATTCAAAACTATCAAGTTCAAAACTATCAAATGGGACATGGAAAGCAGGGTGATATAATGAAAAAAAGATTTGGGTTCTAGAACCTAGTTTTGAATCCTGCACTGCAAATTGCATTTGTATGACAATGAGGAAATTTTATCCGCCTCTGAACTTCAGGTTCCTCACTTATAAAATAAGCAGATTAAACTAGATGTCTTGGTTTTAAGATCTCCTTTAACTCCAGGTACTATGACTTAAAAAAAATATTTCATTTTTTGTATGAGATATTGGAGGGAAAAGGAACTGAAATGAAGATGAGGTTCTTTTACGTTAGTGTCATAAGGTCTCTTATTGACCACTGTGGAAAATGTAGGGAGCATCACCAGATTTAGCATTTATTAAATCTACCATATGGAAAATCATTCTGCCTAAGCCAGGACAATTTTACAATGCTTAATATATAATGAAACAAAAATCTAGTTCACATAGCAACTTTTCCCAGACACTGAAATTCAAATTTTCAACAATTAACAAGGCTACCATCATGGCTTATGGAAGTAAAATTAAAACCACCAGCTGTAGTTAGATTTTTGAGTAAAATATACATTATTCTCTGTCTGCTCTGCCTATCTACCTTGTAATTGTCAGCATTAGAGTACTGAAATATACTACACTTTGATCCCAGAAATATTTCAAACAAGCTCAGAAAACTTATAGTGATTTAGTCCTTTAATTGTATAAAATGTATATGCAATTATATGTATATAACATGCATATTCATAATATATGTGCATTCTATATGACATAAATATGTTGATATAGTATATAAAATGTAATATAGTCATATACATATAAAGAGTATAATATATATTCTTTAGTGCATAAAGAGTACAAAGAACATTTTGTAGCAGAGATGAACGGAAATAGTATGTAAGTCCTTAGTACCAAATTAGAAACTATATCTTTTTTTGTGGGGTTTACAATCAAAAAGACAATAAAGGGCAAATTTTAGATAAGGTAAGTTTTCAGATCTTTGCATTTATTGTGATATTCAGCCACTTTCAAGAACATTCATTCCAAATTACTTTTAAAATGACCAAAAATTTAGCAATAAAGTTCAAGAATATTTTGCTGAGGTTGAAATCTTCTCTATAAAAGCTATACAACCAGAGCACTGAATAATAAGCTTCCCCCTTAATCTAAGGAATGACTTAGCAAATTGCAGAAATGATCACTTCTGTATCACAAAAAAACTCAAATTGGTGAATCAATGTGATGTGGAAAGATGGCTAGTATATTGATGGCAACCTGCAGCAAGGGCTCTTAACCTGGGATCCATGAATTTGTCTTCTTTTCAATATTTTGGTGCTGAATTATTTCTGAATAATTATTTCCTGTGTATATGTATTTTATTTTATGTGTTTGAAATATTATTCTTAGAAGAAGTCATAGGCTTTACCAGATTACTTAAGGGTCCATGAAATAAAACAATTCCTAGTCTAGTAAGAGGCCTCTAGTAATATGTTGAGGCTCCTTTCCTATTTGAAGTTTTGATCAATGACTAGGATAAAAACATAGAATGCATGCTAACCAAATTATTGCAATGGTAGCAGAGAGATGAAGTGATCAAGATTCAAAATCATATCAAAATAATGAAACTCTAGGCCAAAACCAATATGATGAAATTTAGCATGAATAAGCCTAAAGTCCTTTAAGTTCAAAGAGCCAATTGTATAAGTTCAAGATGACTACAAGCTAGGCTAGCCATTGTTCATTTGAAATAAAAGATATGTAGTTTTAGCTAACCATAACATTAATATGGTGACTTTAACATCAAGAACAAAGGCCATTAAGTTAATCTTGGGTTTTAGTAGCTGAAGTATACAAAATATATCAAAATATAGCATACTAAAAATCATTTTGGCATTGGACTTTTCAACAGCAAGATACATCTGGTTATTATGTTTAGTTCTGGATACTACATTTTATGAGTGGTCATTACAAACTAGAATGAATCAAAGTGATCAAAATGATGAGACCTTTATTATAAAAAATACAGTTATTGCATTTATATAATAATTTTTATAAAGTTTCACATTACATAAAGAAATTTGAGTGTTTTATATGCATTCGATATAATAACTTCTCATATTTTAAAAATGTATTTCTTACAACAGCCCCCTTAGCAAAGTAATACAAGAATTACTATCACCACTATTTTACAAAAGGGAAAACTATGGATCGAGGACATGACTTTTTTCATGATCTCACAGTGTAAAAAAAAATAGAACTGAGACCTGAAATAGCTCTTTCATTCTTTATTTGGCTTTCAAAGAACTTCATAACCTGGTCCCTAGCTATTTATTCCCTTCCATGTATTCCACAATCCACTGATTCACTGACCTCCTGGCATTTTTTTCACAAGAGATCTATGCCTTTTCACTGTCTACAGACATGCCTGGAATGCTCTTACTCTTTACCTCCATCTTTAGGTTTTCCTGGATTTCCTCCACCTCTGGGTTTCCCTGGATTCCTTCAGTTCTTAACTCATATCTCATCTTTTACAAGATGCCCTTCTAAGTTCCTTTAAATTAGTGCCTTTCCTCAGAAACTGCTTCCAATTTATCAGTTTCCATGTGGTACATAAATAGTAGTTTACTAAGTGTTTCTTCCACTAGAATGCAAGTTCCTTGATGGCAGGAACTACATTTACCCTTCTTTACATCCCCAGAATTTAGCTCTTAATACATGCTTATTGATGCGTTCAAAGAAAGTGAGGGTGTGGCCTCGATCATCTGTACTAAAAGAGAGCATTAGGATGGTCTTTAAATTTGGTGTAGGGTGGTTCCTACTTGTCAGGAAAGATAGGAAAAAATTGAAAGCTAAATCACCATTTTTAAATCAAAGAAGTAAAATGCATGTCAAATTAGCAACTGTCTTTAAAAGGAGTTAGTTTTTATCCAACAACAAAAAACCTCTTAGCAAAATTGTTTGCTAATTTATTTATAGTACAAAACAGTAGTCAAAGTGAGATTAAAATAAATAGTGGAACATCATGCTTGCCAGTTCATTCTCACTTTCAGCACCCCTGTCATTTTCTAATGCCCTGCCAGTATATATCACAGATTGCAAAAAAGAAAAAAAAACACTGAATATGTAAAAATAGCAGCTGTTATTTGCCATTAACAATCAGGCAACTTCATAAACCTTTACAAACTCACTGAGAAAACAGAAATGTGTAGTTTTAAGATTTGTGAAATCCAAAATTTAGACACCATCTTAAAGCAAGCATGCTCACTTTGTGTTTATTTTAAAGCATTATTTCTCTGGATATTCACAAACATTTCAAGAATAACCAATCCATTTTTTTTGTCTTCAACTATTCTGTATTACTCTCAGCCATTTAGCTAAAAATGGGTATAGCAAAATGCTGATACTGTGGAAGAGATAGGTTGGTTTCATCATTGCGGGCAGAAGGGAATTGGATGTATGTCATATACATAGATAGACCTTCTTATCTTAACTTTGAATAAAGTGAAGATTTGTGAAAATTATCTTCAGAACATAGAAGAGAAAGAAAAGTCAAAGTACATATATACTAAAGATAGATGAGTTCTAAGAAGTTATTGGGAAGATTAAGGTCATCTCATATACTCTTTCAGCTCAGTGTTCTTTATGTCTTCATCAATCTGTTCTTACCTTCCAGTCCAACATTTTCAACTGCTTCCTCTTCATCCCCACCTAGATTAAACAATTATAGAGCTAGAACTGGAAAGATTCAGCTAGTTCAAATCCTTGATTTTTAAGAATTCTGAGATATACTACTAACAACTCAAATTCAACATGCCCAAGAATGTTAGATATCATATTCCTATTCAAAGCTACTTCCAAGTTATTTGACTTCTCAGGGTCTCCATTTTCTCATTTATATTAGAAGTTGAATAATATGGCTTCTTAGGTCTCTTCTAGTTTATTTACATATATGTAGATAGATAGATAGATAGATAGATAGATAGATAGATAGATAGATAGATAGATAGATAGATAGATAGATTTCTATGAACTTAAAGTAATCTCTGATGCTTCCCTTTCTGTATTCCCTCTTAAACTGAATCAATTGCCTTTTGCATCTATCCCTTCCTCTCTCCTATGGAACTAATATTGTTTGTTCACTCTTTCATTACTTCTTGCCTGGTTTATTATTTTATCTTCCATATTGTTATCCCTGACTTTAGTCTCCTCCCTTTTCAAACTCATCTTCAAGAGTTGTTAAAATAATCTTCCTAAAATCAATATTTCTAAGATTATTCATTGTTTATGAGACAAAATGCAAATTTATAAACTCTTTAACCTGGTAGGCAATATTCTTTTTTGTTTGCGACCAATCCCAATTCACAGATTTAATTCATAAAAAAAAACCTGTTCACATATGCTTATTATAGATATATTGGACTATTACCCATCCTCCTCAGTTTCAGTGCATTCTTATAAAACACTGCATGGCTGAAATGCATTCTTACCATCTATAGAAATCCTACCTTCCTCCATGAAGTCTTCTCTGTCAGCCTCAGATGAAAGTTCTCCTCATATTCCTTAGATTGCTTTCATTCCTCCTTATAGGAAATATACTGATTCATGTATATGACTTTTCCTCATTTTTTTGTTATTAACACCTTTGAATCTCTAACTTCTATCCTAATGTCTTGTTCTTAGAAGGCACCTAATGTTTCTTTTCATTGAACTGAATACGCTTTCTATGTGAAGTCTAACACATTACATTTATTGTAGGCCAAACCACAATGTGTTCAAAGGTCATGATGAACATGAGGAATCCTCACTCAAGGGTAATGTTCAGATTCTAATCATAGAAACCTGGTGCATAGTCAGAAAATTAGAAATGGTGAATGATGTGTGAAATAGAAAGCATCATTTTCTATGTCATGGAATAAATCAGTCAGGATCTTATAGAAATTTAGATCTGAAACCTGATTTCATCTCAGAAAGATTCTAAAAGAGTTTACAAAATAAATCTCAGGTTAATATAGGAAATAGACACTTTCTGAGAGACAGAATATATATGACAAAACATTTATCTTTTTCACTAGCTCTAAATCTAGCTGTTGGCAAAAAAAAGGCTAAAATGATTTTGTTTTTGTGAGAAAGAGTCAGAGAATTCTCATGCTCCTATCTATCTGGAATGGTCAAAAGTTTTCTGCTCCATTTCTCAAATCTACATGCAATCTCCTCATCCATTGTCAAGAGTACAGCCCCCATAGAAGGAACAATGGATGCAGACCCAGTGGGGGGGCTAAGGAAATGGGGGAAGGGAAGAGATTATGCTCATGCAGATTGACCCCAGGCCTAGCTTCTTTCCTGGCCCTTCTTATCCAATTCATTTCACTTCTCTGGACTTGAGTTTTCTCATGTGTAAAACTGAAGAGTTGAACTAGATGGCCTCAAAGATCTTTTCCCAGTCCCACTACTACTTCTCACTGTAAACTTTAGAGGTGATTCCTGGGAGCCAGTGGCCCCATTCAAAAGGACTATTATAAACACAGAATCCTAGATATCTAGAATGATATAGACGTAAAGCATATTGCAACTCTATTCTAGCAAAAAGGAACTAAGTTCAATTACCCATACAAGAGAACAGGAAATGATCATTCCAATTCTACCCAGGTCCAAAGGGAAAACTTCACTAATTTAATAACTTTGTCTACATGATAAACATCACTGTCATCATTCTTGACTATCTTCATATATTGAATTGGCTGTTGTGTGGTTGAGGGACTAACTTTATCTTATTTATCACCCCCCAAAACAAAACTAGGATCATACCACTGGAATTTATGAAGAAAAAAACTAGTTCATGATAAAAAAAAATGTAGTTCACTATAATAATCTAATAATTAGACTACTTTTCCAGCTCTAAAATTCTCTTATCTGTTTTTTACTTTGATAAAAATTTTAAAATTAAGTTAGTAATCCATGTTTCCTATGTAAGACAGAAAGTATTCATATGGTAACAAAAATGAGAGTGGTTTCCTCATTTTCCTTATCTATTATCTACATCCTTAGCATTATATAGGCATGAACAATAGAAAATGTAGCTGTTAACATATTAAAATTACATTGACCTCCACTAAAATCATATTCTTATGACTCATAGTGGCTTGAAGATAATCCTTGACTCTCAAAAGGTAGGATAGTAAATCACTAGGAAGTTCTTGCCATCTGGCAAGACAGAATCTGGTAGTAAACTATGTATCTGTTGTCCTAGGAGCAGTTTACCTGAGTTAGGAGTGGGTTGGCCATAACAGCTCAAAAGAAAAAAGAATAGCAAATCTTTGATCATTATAGAAGGAGAGAGTGTCCCAACATCACTTCCCTTACTCTTGAGAATATCAATTTATAGTGGAAGCATACAGAAACTTCTGAATTGTTGGTAGACAAAATTCCTTCTTTACTGAAATACCATATTTTAATTCTGCTTCTTCTAAAAGTTTATTACTTGGGGGGCAAGGTCATAGAGTGACTTTGTTGATCTGAATTGTCCTGGCTAACTGTCAACACTGATCAAATTAACTAAGCAAGGGGAAACTTTCCACTCCACTTTAGTTGTGGCCAAAGCTCTGGGCAAATGTTTTGCCTTCCATTAGTTTGCAAAGCATTTTCATGATGCTTATAAATACAAAAAGTAATCAAAACAGTAACATAATCATCCTTGGAGGCAGCTAATGTAGTTTATCTTCTACATCCTTCATAAAAGTGATTTTTTTAATGTAACATTATGAGACACAAAATCCGTTCATGTTCCCTAATCTGTTCAAGGTCATTTGGTCACTGATTTCAATAGAGTTGATCTTTTAGAGCAGTTTGACATCTTACTTGAATATCTTTAGTATAGTCTATTCAATAGTGTAGAGAGAATCATTAGCTATTCAAGGTAAAACTTTCAGCAAATGTGACTAAGACATTTTGACCTTCTCAGAATCAGAAAATGCTTCTTGCATCTTTATGCTCTTTTAAATATAATTTGTCTAAACTGTCTAAAGTAAATCAAAAACTATCACTCAACCCTCCTAGTAGAAAGGGTAAATTTTAATTGCAGAACTTAAAACCTCACAATTAAAAGCTGTGTTGCTACTTAAAGCCGGCACAAACACGGCAATGAAAGCTGATGCATACAAATTAGATTTCTCAACATGAATATGATTCTGAAGGATACTCGTATACATGTGCCCTGTTTGTGAATTTAAACATGATTTCATGAGGGGAAAAAAGCCGAGGCATAGTTAAGTGATACCTTTGTAAAAACAGTGCAATTCTTTTATGAATTTTTGGATACTTTTTTGATCATCCATATCACTTTCTGATTAAAAGCTCTTGGTGTAGTATTCATATTTCATCCATAGCAAATACATAAATATAAAAAAGATGAAAATAATTGGATTATTTTTTCTTAGAACCATAAAAATTCACGTTTGTGAGATATACACCACCAAACTTTAAATTTAAAAGTCCTTTCTGACAAGTCAATCAAAAGAAGCATAGAAGACGATATAACTAGAAAGAAATTAGAAGATGAGAATTATAAAGAAAACAATAAACAGATGGAGAGAAGTGTTTGTTAGTTTTGTTCTAGACTATGATATGACATATATTGATAATTATTTATAATTTATACCTTCTTACCTATCAATTCAAAGGTTGATCAGAAATACTAATGGAATAACAGTACAAGATTTATTGCAATTTGATACTCCTTTGTCATTATCAGAAACAGAGCTACATAGGAGACATAAGCACATATTCCAAGATTCCAGGAAATGGAATTACATTTATTATTACTAAAATAGTAATAAAGTAATAGTAAAATAGTAATAATAAATTATTGCTAAATACTAAGAGAAACAATGTTTGTCAAATATGTAGGAAAATATGTTTATCTGGCCACAGAGAAAAAGAGGAAAAGTCAAGGTCTGGTTACTAGAGAAATAATTTCATATCATTGGACTTCATGAAAAGGGGAGTTTAATTGTATGATATCTATTGAACCTTTCTGGTCTGTGACTATGCATCTCAAAGCCTAAGGAGAGAGGAGAGGTTGAGATGTGGCTAGAGACCCTTATAGGTGGACTAGCATGAGGCAAAACAGGCTCCCAAATCTGGAAGAAGTTCACAGTTATATGACAAGTGCTCATAGAACTCAAGAAGTTCTTAGAGATAGGTTTATACTACTTGTACTGGGGCCATATTTTTTGCTTGGCTATTCTAGGAAGAGGATCACAGAAGGAGGAGGTAGGCTATCATATTAGAATATTTCTGATAAGGATAGAGTTGTAGTTATCTGAAGAGGGTAGAAGAAGGACATCAGTGAAAGGAAAGAGGCAGAAAGAAGTAGGCTTCAAAGACTTCACAAATATACCTAGATTTCTGTTCATCTTCACTTGCTTATGGCCAAATAGAAATTATAGAAGGAGGAGATTTTGTCATGCAAAATATCCCAAATGCAATTTGATGGAAACATATTGAGATGGTATATTAGCACACCGAAACTAATTTGTATGATTGATGACTATTGTGGTTTTTCTGGTTCTTAACAGCTGATTTCGTTATAAAGGAACTTCGTTCCCAAAGGATCCATTAATCAAAGCATCACAGTATTACAAAAGAACTGATAATAAGATAAATTTAGAGATGGAAGGGAATTTAGAAGTCAGTAAGTTTGACCCCCTTCATTTTACAGATGAGGAAACTGAGACCCAGAAAACTGAAGACCACAAAAATCACAAATCTTTACTAAACAAACATGTAAAGATCAGACTCAGAATGTCTAATTCCAAATCCATTTAATGTCTTTTCCAGTCTCCCACAATACCTCCTGAATCTTATATATAGGTGAATTATTTTTTTATTATAAAAAGGAAAAAACCTACTATCACTTTTGTCTACAGAAAAAGCAGGAAAAACAGATAAATTGATGGCTCTGATATTTTAAAAGAGTATCTAAAAGCTCATATAGAGCAGACTTCATTATTTGTTAACAAAAAATGTACTGCATTACATTTACTCATATAGTATGAAGTACCATAAATAATTTAAATTAAACTACACTTGTCAAAATAAATGAACAAAGTAGGCTTTATGATGCAGTACATTTTATGATGCCCCTGATTCTTTTCATTTGTCTGTTTTGCTTAGTTGCTAATTCTACAAATACTCTAATCTACAGTGGTTCTTAAACTTGTTGGTACAGATGAATAATACCCTAGCCTCAGACAAGGAATGCTAAATATGGGCAGAAGATTAGCCTACCCAAAGAGAATATTTTCAATATTATGCTGACAATCAGAGTATAGAGTTATAATGCTTAATGGATAGAAGAATCTAGAAGAAAATTTTCTCTTCTCTACATCCCTATTCTTACTGCTCATTTTCATTTTTCTTCCTTCTTTGGAAAGAAAAGACATCTACTAACCTGTTTGTTTTTTGACTAAGATATCTAGCCAAATTAATGAATGCTAGAGGGATAATCACTCCCCAGGATAACTATTGTCCCTTCTTTTGGAGATAGTTTTCATATATAATCATATGCTGGGTGCCTAAATATGGAAAAAGGCCTTGAAAAATCTGGTTGTTTTCCCTATCTACACTGTGAAAGACTTAGAAAAAACAGGAATAATTGAATTAGACATTTCAGACCAGGACAAGAATTGCCCCTCAAAAGTACAATAATAAAAATAATGATCACTAGCTTTTATATAGTACTGTAAATATTGGAAAGTGCTTTTCATTTGCTATTTCATTTGATCTTCACAACGTGGTGAATCATCCCTGTTTTGCAGATGAACAAACTTTCTCTTCATTTGCACTTATCATCCCACTTGCTTAGAATACAATTTTTCTTTACCTTCATCTTATATATTCCCTCTCTAACTTTAAGAAACAACTTAAACATTTTCTTCTACATGAAATCTTTCCTGATTCCCCCACTGCTAGTGTTCTACCTCCAAAACTATCTGGATTTTAAACATTTTTTGTATATCTATTTATAAAATGTGTACATTTTATATACATGTTATATGTATTAAAATGTAAGTAGAGAGTGTTTCATTCTTTGTACTCATATCCCTGTCACCCCTGGCACAGAGTAGACAATAAATGATTGAATGAAGTGGGTATGAAACTTTTGTTTTACAGATGAGGAAAGTGAGACCTGAATTTATCTTTGGTAGCCTATAATATAGTAGCTGCAAGGCAGAGCCATAGAGCTCAGTCTTCTGAACCCTAGTTCAAATATTTTTCCAACATGCTAATTATATTTCCCTTAGACATGAGAATGAGGTATGGTTTACCTAGATTTTAAAACTAGAATATAGATATGTAATGTATACTTACACCTACATATGTGCATGGCATGAATATATGTATACATGCACATGCATATATGATTACAGGTGCACACACATACACACATAAAATAGAAGGTAAATCTTTTAGGCAAGAACTGTTCCTGTTTTTTCTTTGTATGCTTAGCAGTTAGATAATTAGCTGGAAGACAGTAGATGCTTAATAAATAGAAGGAAGGAGGAAGGAAGGAAGGAAGGAAGGAAGGAAGGAAGGAAGGAAGGAAGAAGTACTTGTCAACTGATTGGTTCTATGGGTAAGGCTGAGGTTATAAATCTAGGATCCTAGAAAAAAAGAAAGGAAGGAAGAGAGGGAGAAAAGAAAGAAGTAACTTAAAAACAGTGTAAAAGAAAAATAGGTATAAATTCACACTTAGAAAATTCCCAAAATATAGCCAGTCAAATTCTCTCAGCATAAGGTATAGTCTTGTAGAAAGTAAGCCACTCTAAGAGATGCATTAACTCCTATAAATACAGCTATACCATTTAATTACTTCTATAGTACCTTGTGGCCTACTATACCTCTGAGAACGGCTCACTGACTCCCAGGGAATCTGGCTATATAAATAAATCATAGTACAATCCCTAAGAAAACCATTGCAAATATGCTTTGAGCTTCAGTTCTATTAGAACCCTAATATATATTAGGATGCTAGCTATGTGCCCTTCTCAGAGCAGAGGGGAAATTAACTCCACCCTACCACGCTCCTGTTCTCCCTTTAGATTACTGCAAAAAGAAGAAAATATACTGAGAACCAGGCAGAATTTCAGTTAGAAAGAGTCATGTAAAGCAAATTGGATGAAAAAAGGAAAAAATCTAAATTCACCTCAAAATGAACCTAGATTTTCTTCCTGTTGCTCCTCAGAGTCATCTATGGCATATCAATTGTTCAAGAGAATCCTCAGCCCTACATCATAGCTATGCTTCTCTCCCTCTCTGAGGCAGATATGTCTCAAGACCACTTTCCTTCCTACCCACATGGAAATACAGTGCACGGCTGTTGTGGGGGAAGACACATAGGCTACTATAATTTTTATGTCCATACATAGAATCACATGTGATGAACCAAGGTAATATTTGGTTTGTGGTAAAAGACTACCAATTTCTTATTCCCAAAGTACATGTTTCCTCTAGGTTTATATTATTCTTTTAGAAATCCTTTTGAAAATTATTATTTTGTAATGTTAAAACATTTCTAAAGGAACAATAATTGGACTATAGGCCTTGCTCAATATGTCCCCCTAAAGAATTTGAATTTCTGCCAAATGAGATATACCTTGTCAAATCACTAACTCTAGAAAACAGAATGCGATGTTATATATTTCACATTAAGTCAAAGGAGTACAGAAGTCAATATCTTTTTCCCTATAGTTTTCTATGTCTCATAGAAGTTAGATATATTTTCCTCCTCAACTGTTTGGATTTTTTTAAAACTGACTATATAAATTAAAGTGGCCCAAAGCTTTTTAAAATTATACCCATGATATTAATTTTGAAGATCCCAATGGCCATGACAGCCTTTTGGTATTATATTTTTGAATTGGATTTATGATTCATGAATAGTTTCTCCAAAGTATTAACTGCAAGGAATCTATTTAAAAAAAACAGGAATGAAGGTCTTATATTACAATTCCATTATACTTTAAAATATGTACTATTTATACTGTGAAGGGAGAGGATAGAAATTTTACTCCTCAGTAACATTATATTTCTGCTTGTCCCTTTTTTGGGATAGCAAGGTACCACATTCTGCAAAACAGTCTTTTCATATCTATTTGTTGTCTTTCTTGATAATTTTCTTTAAAAAATTTAGGATTATTAAATAACTGCATATTTGCTGTTCTTTTAACTGCATTTAATCTTTCCCTTTTTTAAAAGAACTATCTATATTTATCTCAGATCTTAATAAATGAAAATTAAAAGTCCTCATTCTAGAATTATCTGATCAGCACAAGAGAACAGGTAAATAGTGGTTTGGGGGCTTCAAAATGGCATCATCAAAAACATAAATTAAAATAGATTAAGTAACTGTTCCCTGAAGTCCATTTCTAACCAACTCATGCATTTCATATGTCCATCTTATTAATGCCCAATATAGGATATTGTATCAACCAACCAAATTAATGATCTCCAATGAAATAGGTGCACTGTGCATTATGTTTCCTATAGTTCCATACAACTTCAATGGAGACAGCTAGAAGAGACATAACTCTACCACCTTGCCTAAAGTGACAGCTCATTTGACTTTGGAACAGATTTAGAAGTTTTTCTAAAATCAAAATGGACATAGCATCATAAACTTAGAGCTAAGAAATCATTTGATCTCAAACATGAGATCATTTATTCCCATCCCTTTTTGTATAGGTAAGGAAAAGGACTCAGAGAAGTTAAATATTCAGACAGGTCCAGTATTAAAAAAAAGAAAAGTCTGAGACAGGATATAAACAACCCATGATTTCCTTACTCCAAGTTTGGTGCTCTATCTACTACACTATGTAGTCATTCTGAAACTCGATACTCTACTATGGTCACCAATTGCTCTTGGTTGCAGAGGAAAACCTGACAGATTTACAATCAGTCAAACAAATGTATAATGAACTCCCTAAGTTTCCTCTTCTTCAGGCTATTTCCAAGTCTCCTTCATCTGATATTCATTTAACATAATCTGAAATTTCCTCACCATCTTGGTTATCTGACTTGAAACAATCCAGTTTATCAATGTCTTTGATAAAGTATGGTTCTGAGAACTGAACAACACAATAGTCTAGATATAGTCTTATCGGAGCACATCAGGAATCATTTCCCTCATTCTGGCACATTCTGCCACTATTAATACAACTTGTGATACTGGCCTTCTTTGTTACCCAAACTGAGTATTTCCTGAAAACTTTCTGATTGGTTTAAACTAAAATGCTGCCTGATGGTCTCAATTTTTCCATCTCCATTAGATCCTTTCTTCATATATCACACACATATGTAAATATAATATTGCTAGTCCACTATCTATGAATATTAAAACATAAGACTCCTCACTCTAAATTTAGACTCCTCTTATTTTATCATTATTCCCATTCTTAATCATTGTAAAATCATAATAAATAGGAATGGACTATGGTAACATCTAAAAACCTGAGAAAGAGCTGTACAATTACCCAAAATAAAATCATTTTGTTTCACCACAGAATGTCTACATACCTTGGCACATTAATTCCTCTAGATCTATAATATCAAGATAAACTGGTGGCAGGGGCAGCTAGATGGTTCAGTAATAGAGCACCAAACCTAGAGATAGGGTTCCTGGTTTCAAATATGGCCTTGGACACTTCCTAGCTGTGTGACCCTTGGAAAGTCATTTAACCCTTATCATCTCCCTTTACCACTCCTCTGTCTTGGAACTCATATTTAGTATTGATTCTAAGACTGAAGTTAAGGGTTTAAAAAAAAAGATAACACGCTGACTCGGTAACATTATTCAAGTTTATCAGTTTTTATTCTACTTTCCTAACAGGTAAACACAATCTAGACTGGACTAAATTGTTTCTAATTTTACCAAGCCCACAGATATAAATATATATTTGGAACTGGGAGAGCCCTCAGCAGTTAACTAGTCTAACATCTTTATTTTATAGATGAGGAAAATGAAGGTAAAGAAGTTTAGAGACTTGTCCAGTGTGTGATTCTAGTTAAGTATCAGATGGGATTTCAACCTAGATCCTCTGAATCTTGAGGTATTGTCTTTTTTCTATTTCACTCTCACCTTTTATTTTCCACCACAAGTTTTAGTTGGCCATTAGATGAGTCAGTGGAGTCATTAATATACAGATATAGTAATATTTTGCACATTTTATGGTTATTGGTAATTCATTGTTGGTTAGCAAGAGAACACATAAGTTTAAAGAATAAAAATGTATTAGTTCCAAAATGTTATGCTTTTTAAAAGTTCACAAATAATTCAGAAAAAAATGGGATATCTTTGTTTACATTTATCAAGATAGTGGCAAGTATGGACTTCCAGTAAATTGTATGAAAGTCAATAATGCAACTAATGGAGAAAAAATAACTAGGATTCGATTATAATGAACTATTTTGGATTAGGTCAATAGCAATTAAAGGCAAGATAAAGTGCCCGGCTAACTATTTTTTCTAAGCCTTTTGAAAAGTAGAAATATAAATGGAACCATATAAAAATCAGTGCTGCCTAGATTAATTGCCATGAATATTGTCAGATTATAAGTGTGTTATTTGTGACAATTATGTTCCACCATAATGCATGGTTTGTCACATTATTTAAACAAACCTCAGGATTCTGCAGAGATAAGAAACATCATCAGGCATTTCTTTATTTATTTTCAACATCAGGAATTAAGGACATCTTAGAGGGAGAGTTGAGATATTGAACAAGATGAGAATAAGGTTTTCTTTTTTGTTGTTTTAAAAAGTTCTCCTTCACTAATAATTTGGGGAAATTGAGCAGTAGATATGCAACCTGAGGAAACCTTACCAGGAATGTAAACGAAACGGGTGGGGAGGTCTGTAGGTGTCAATCAATAACAAAATGCAACTGTCAAGCTTGCTTTGCTAACAAACTGTCACATCAACAATATGGAGTTAATGACTACAAATTAACTGTATACCAGATGCTTGACACTTTGTTATGACACTTAGCAAGCTAGTTGACATTTGGGGATCAAAGCTTCTTTAATTACACTTTGTATAACATGTGCAACCTTTATGCTAATGTCCAAATATTCCTTAGAGCAAGATTGTCCAAGTAGCAGAGACCACAGACTGTTTTCTGGGCATGAGTTTGGCCACATTCATGGAGACCTAAACTGGGAAGAAGCCTTGGGAAGGAGAGCCAAGCTTTAGTTCCCATTGAAATTCTGTATTACCATAGCTGAAAATAGCACTGTAACTTGAATTGATGAACTCACAGGACTTTTTCTCACTTGTAGACTGGCTGTGAAGTAACACATTTTGAAACAAAGTGGTAACAGCATTCATGACCATTTATAAGAGGGAAGATAATTGGCCATGTTGCCTTTTTATACTATTCTTTGAAGATATCAACATATAAAACTATATGTGATGAACAGAAGAAAAATTGTTTTCTCAGAAACAGTCATCACAGGAATACTAATTTGAAAGATTTTTTTCATAAAGTCCTCTTTAGGGAAATGGTACATTCCCCCCTGTCACATTCTAGATATCTTTCTGAATAATAAACTTATGCAATCCTGAACTCTTTTAGAATGAGAGAATGCTAAATTTTATTTTTTAAACTAAAATCATTTCAAGTTATTTTTAAATACATAAAAGTGATCTTGTTATTTTAAAAAAATTATTCAGTTTTAGAATCACTCGGGAAAATGTGTTAACTGAAGAAATGGATGGTGGAATGAATAGAACTACAGAAACAGAATGAAAGAGTTAAAGGAAACCTCAGTAACCACTTAGTCCCACCCACTCCTTTTATATATGAGAGTCTCACAGAGGGGTTAAGTGACTTTCCTCTATCACTGGTTAGTGGCAGAGTCAGGAGGAGTTGCTCACATGTTTTGATTCCTGAGATTGTTTTGTCATCTAAACAGTTAGCAATATGGGGGCAGATCGAACAATTAGAAGCACAACTTTCTGAAAAGGATGAAAAAAAAAACTGGCCAAGTAGAGGACTGGGTTCAAAGTCTGTAGTAACCCTCTGCTTACTTCTCTATCCTTCAATCTATAATGGACCTTCTGGGGATGACAGGTTTACATATGTTTGTAGTAAGAAAGAAAAGGCAGGTGGGGAGAGGGGCTGTGTTTCAGCTACATTACTTTAGTAATTGGGCTGTTTCTGTTTCCTTTGACAGCATTGGATGGAACATGTGGAGCATTCACTTTTTTCAATTGATTGGAACGAATGCATAACCATGGTGTCATTAGGAGTCTAACATAAAAGGCTCCACTAATATTTAACAATAAACATCCATAATTGTTAATATTTTTTGGCATTCTGAGTGGAACAATTTCCAAAGGAAATTAAATTAATTATAGGAGGGGGACAACAAAATGTCTGCCTGATTCCTCCTGGGGGTACTGAGAAATGTGGTTGTTACAGTCTGCCTGGCTCTTGACCAAAGCTCCATCCCCTGGTCTCTTTACCTCTACCAGATGCAGATAAAAAAGTTCCTGTCCTGGTCCCCATGTTGTAACATTCTCTAAGCCAGATGTGAGCATTTATCCTAGACTTCAAGGGCCTTTGGCTCTGACCAAAGGCAGATCAGTACATTCCAATAAAGTCTGAATCCAGGGAATTTTATTTATTTTTCATTGTGAACAGTTATTGAATTATCAGTTCTAAAAGACATCTTAAAATTTATCAAATTCAGAAACTAAAACAACTAAACTTTTTATTAATAATATAAAATTTAAAGCATTAACATTGAAAATTATATTTATGGATATAATGCAAATTGCGTTTGAGTGTAAGATATTAAAATATACCTGAATATATCTGCACCACTGTTCACACACGTAGCCTTGATCCCTCCCCAAGAGGCTCAGTAATTGATCATGAGGCACTAGCTGTTGACTGAGAGTCAGAATTCTGTCCCAGGGATAGATCCTTGAGCAACACCAATAATAATAGTAACATCTTTATTAAAATTTCCTTTCAGCAGACAAAGAGGTAGATAATGAAAGTATTACTCCAATTTTATAAATTTGGAAATGTAATCTGATCAGATAAATGGTTTGACTATAGGGGCATAATGAATAAGTTAAGAAAACTAAAACTTTTAACTCCAAGTCTTATGATCTTTCCATTCTACAATTAGTCCCTCATACAGGAAATAAAATGTCAATGTTTGGACCTCCCTGCTTCCCAGGTTCTAACTTATGGTTGAACTCCAGATACTGAATCTTGATCATGTGATACTTCAATTAGAAATAACCCAGTTATTCCTGATCTAATCACTAATTCTGTTTTAGCTATGTACTTCTGAGGAGGGAAATGTTATCCCAAAAGATGCACTAGCCTGTACTTGTATTAGATGATTAGACTCTGCTATGAACTTAACAATTCCCTGGAGTCAGACAATGCCTATAGTTGTGAAACTGTCTTCATTTCTTCTGCTTAGTTCCAGAATAATATAGACAATCATTCACTAACTTGCTTACACATAGTTATCAGATGATGTTATTTCCAATGACATAGACTTTGGGTGACATTATATTATGACATCCAGAGCTTCTTTGTGTTAGATGAAGTTGTCACAAGCATTAGAATGTACAAAAGTATTAAAGACTGCTGTATTCAGTCCAAAGCAGACTATACTTATGTAAAGGGTGCCCTCTTTTCAAAAAGGTAGAAGGAGAATGCAGTAAAATAAAATTTTACACTCAAGTTTTAACAAAATCGGCAACAATAAGGACAAAGTAGGGAGGGTCTAGTTGGGACAGCAGTTCGTTTGAAAAAAGATCTGAGTGTTTTAGGAAACAAAAACTCAATGAATCAATAGTGAGCTGCAGATAAAAAAGATTAATTTAATATTATATCAGATATTATTATGTATCACAATGAAATCTGATATATCTGTATTAAGAGCGATGTGCCTAAGACTAGGGAGGTGATAGTCCTAGTTACTCTCACTGATCAGCATACATCCAAATTACTATATTCTATTCCATACAACACAGTTTAGGACTGAGGAAATGGATTTCTAACTCAGACTGCCATGGAATGCAGGAGGCAGTGTGAGGAGGCAAAAGGTCATTTAGAACCCTAAGCAGAGGCAGGTGGGAGAACTCTAACAGCTTTGAGGGAGTCTGATCTTGGTCTGGAGTGAGGGAAGGAGCTTAGAGAGGCAGTCTGTATTAGAAATCCATTTCCCCAGGATGGTGACTGATAAATTAGAGAATATCCAAAGGAGAAGGATGACCTGAATGGCAAAAGGCCTAGAAATCATGTTATATGAAGATTTGTTGAAGCAAATCATACCACCAGGGAGGTTGATGTAAGAGAAATAGGTAGAAATTTACAAAGTAAAATTTAGGTTAAATGTAAAGGTACTCTTCCCTAAAACCTGAGTACTCCAAAGTGGAATGACCTTCCTAGAAAAAAGTGAGGTTCCCTCTTAAATAGATTTCTCAAAAAAAAAGTTAGATGGCCAATTTTTAATTGCATCCTAGAGGTGATTCTTGTGCAGGTAAAGGCTGGACAACAAAACCACTAAGGCTTCTTTCAGCTCTAAGATTCAATGATTGTACAGTTTCTGAGTGGAGGCTGTAAGGTCTCCCATTCCTAGACTTTCTATTAGCCTACTTCTCTGTACTATGGTTCAGATAACTGGGCTTAGTAAGATACTTTTTAAAATGTGAATATACTTTTCCAGTCTCTTATAGTTAAACGAATCTATAAGCAATGATAGTTTTAAGTGAGGAAAAATACAACTCATTATCTGATTGCCTTGCCAGTCTTGTGCTTACCTAATTATATATATATATAGCTTTTTATAAAAACACAGAAAATCTTTAATTGACATAAACTTAATTGTTTAGGGTTTATCAACTATAACTTTGTCCCTTCCTCAGTTCCCTGGATAGTGTCTTTGAATTTAGAAATAAAGGGTAAGTAACATGAGATAGGCATTGGTTAAGAATATAAAAAGAGAGGGCAGCTGGGTGGCTTAGTCGATTGAGAGACAGAAGGTCCTAGATTCAAATCTGACCTCAGACACTTCCTAGCTTTGTGACCCTGAAGAAGTCACTTAACCCCTATTGCCTAGCCCTTACCACTCTTCTGCCTTAGAACCAATACATAATATTGATGCCAAGATGGAAGATAAGGGTTATTTTTAAAAAGAATATAAAAAGAGTTTTTACTTTACATTAACTTAAATTTCTTTGTTCTTCCACTTTAGTATAAGGCATTATATGCTCACATAGACTTTTTAAACTAACCTTTATTCCAGTTTTTCATTTTTATATTGCTTAAATTTCCTTCTGTAGTATTCCTTCTATCTCCCCGTGGAATTTCCATTCCATATGAGAATTATTTTCTTTAAATAAAAAGAAGGAAAAAATCAGCAAAACCAACTAATATACTTAAGAATCTGAAAATGTATACTCCATTTGACAACCGGGAACTTATTACATCTGCAGAGGAATTGAGAAGGTTATCTTCTCCAATCTCTTTTTTGGGACCATTATTATTTACAATTCTGTAACATTCATTCCAGAGTTTTTCCTTCAAGCTCTTTGACCATTATGGAATTACTGGAAGGCAGCATGGTAAAGTCTAAGACCTTCAATTGGGTGCCAGATGTTGCTTCTATTTCTAACCTACTGCAAACCAGCTGGAAGGTAGTTCCCATGAAAAAGACCTAGAGGTTTTGATAAATTACCAACACAATTAGTCAACTAATTAGAAATTAGACTACATGAATATAAGTATAAAGGAGGTACTCCACCTTGTTCAAGCCACATACTGAGTTGTGGGAACAGCTTTAAATGCCACAGTTTGACAAGCTGGGGCACATCCAAAAGAAGGTGATAGAATGATGTCATGCCATGTGAAAGAAAAGGAAACCCTGGCAAAGAGAAGACTAAGGCTTGGAGAAGGATGATGATGATGATGATAATGCTTGCTTTAAGTATCTGATATATTAGCACATGGAAGAAGAATTGAATTTTCTTTTTTGGGCATAATTAGGAATAATGATTGGAAAGTATAGCAAAGCAGATTTCAGCTTAATATAAGGAAAATATTAATAATAACTAGAGCTCTCTAAAAACAAAAACAAAAAAAGATGATGAGAAGACTTATAGTGAGGAGTTGGGAGGTGGGATATAATATGCTCTGTACCATGAAAGATTTTCAGGAAAAGTCTAATAATCACTTGTTGACAACTAGACTGGATACATACTTTGGATAAGGATTGGACTAGATCAATGATGGGCAAATTTTTTAAAGAGAGGGCCAAAGGAAAGGAAATGCTCATCTGTCAGTCTGTTTCTAAGCCTACTCATTGTATTCATCAGATTAGGAATAATGCCCCACAGCCAGATAGAATATTTCAGGGGGCCCATATCTGGTCTGCAGACAGTAGTTTGCCCATCACTGGACTATATGATCTCTAAGGTTCCTTCCAATCTGATGATCTATATTATGACCTTGGGCATATTTAAAAATCTGAACTACCTCTTCAGTTTTGTTATACAAGGGCTGCCAAACTTGATAGTATCTAAATTTCCTTCTCTAAAATTCTTTATTGACCATTTAAAACTCTTTAAAGGACAAGAAACTATGAAGAGCACAAGACTTTGGAACTCACATTTTTAAGTATCCTGATTTGGTTAGAAGAGGGAAATATCAGCTTAATTTTCTTCTTTGAAGGAAATAATCAACACATATAAAAGATTAATTTTCTGAGGTTATCTAAGATACACATCTGTTTATTCATTTTAATGAAAATCAGTCCTAAATATCTCCTGATTCTCTTTTCTGTCAACCATTAAAAAATTCCCATTAAGAGTATAATTAGATGACAATACCATAATTCGAAAAGGAATATGATCTAGTCTACATGCACAAAAGTATCATCTTTGAGGAACAAGAATTTCTCTTAGAGGATCAAAGATGAAAACTGTAGAATATTGAATTTTTCATAATTATTTGTTTCAAAGAGCAAAATCTAGAAATAGGTTCTTCTATAATTCCTAATATACTTACTTGTGCCATGTACTATTGAGTTTAGAGATATCCTCTTTTCATTTAAAGTAATATATGTTTGAAAAAAAATTCCAGTCGATAAGTAAAAACCTTTATGGAAGAAGTCTTTCCTTGATTAGACCTCATTTTCCTAATATACAAGGTTTTAAAGACAGCTCTATTTTAGTTATGTAAAGCATGCAAAAAAGTGACATATACTCAATCAAAGCTGAATCTGAAATTAGCCTGTCACTTTAGAAACCATGTTCGAAGGGGAATGGAAAGGTAAATAGATACTTAAAAAAAAATTCTTCTTGCTAGACCAAATGGCGAATAGCCCACTGGGGTGCCATGTGATATTTCCAGAGAATTTATATTGAAAGTATCTAAGTACAATAATAATCTCCCTTTATTTGTGTTAATAACTTAATATATAAAGAATAAATAAAATTAATCCTTTAAGAATAATTACTACAATTCCCATTCAAAATAAACTGGAATTTATCCTTAAATCCTTGACTCATCAAATTAAAATAAAAAACTTTGAAAATGTAATTCCCTTGGCATCTTACCCTGCATAGCATAACAATTTCTGGACAAAATTAATATTGAAATACTCCATGTTTTCATGGATCAATGACATCCTTAATCCATAAACATGGAACATATCCTGTTGAACTCAATAGATTCATAAAATTCTGCATGTTATTAAGTATAGTTATAAATACCAAACAACAAATACTGAAGAAGTGTACTGATATTCATTTCCTGTTCCAGATACATGCATATGTAAGCAGAAATGTTTTGTCTTCATTAAAATGTACTTCCTTTTGCAAGCTATAATAAGAAGGCTGCCAAAGCTATTTAGCTCCATATAGCCATCTCCAAAAGCCCAGTAATTAAAGATTAGAGAACTTATGACAATGCAACAGGTCAATATACCCTGACAGAATTGAAAATTATTTTATCAGGTTGCTCAATTTCAGGTATAGAATCATAGGGATTAGAACTATAAGAGATCTTAACAATTATCTAATCAAGCCATATAACTTAAGATATAGAGAGTGTAAGAGATACATACATATATGTGTGTGTGTGTGTGTGTGTGTGTGTATAGGATACTTAAGATATAGAGAGAGTATAAGGGATTTTGAGGGTGCATGTAACCCAACTTTACAGAGTGGCAATGGAACAGTAGGGGATGATCAAGCAATGAAAGGTTACAAAAAAGTGAACATTTAATAAAATATTGGAAGATTAAATATTTATTTGAATGAGAGAAACAAAAATATATTTATTAGTAGATGATTATCTTTAAGAGAATTTTTGGGAAATTAGTTTAAAAAAATTTACTTGATGATTACCTAGATGGATAATACACTGAAATTCATTGCATTTGGCAGAATAGCCTCAAACCAGCAAAATATTTGCACTCAGAGTATACTTTATAATATAATTCTTTTTGCCTTTATGAACTCTGTTTAACTGCTTTCCAATCTGTAAATAAATAAAATGATATTAAATGAAAATATTTAAAAATACTCATTTTAGGTCATGCTCTTCTTAAAAGCAATATAGATATAAAGACAAAGATACCACCCTCCACTCCACTTTAGCCTTCTAACTATATATTATGACCTATGGCAATAGTACAATTTCCCAGACTGTTTTGCAGCTGGATTCAGTAACACAATCAAAACTTTCTATCATTCCACACTTCTTATGGATGTTACTTATTGACATTTAGCTTCAAATTATTCACTGTACCAAAAGCAATTGGTTTAGTATAATTTGCATCCTTCTAAACTAAACAAATGCATGTTCCAGTTCGATTTTGTGCTGAACCTGATTTTCTTTGGAACTAAATTATTACTACTTCTAAGTGTGTATTCTTTAGAACCAAAGAGTTTGATGGGACCTTAGAATACTTTTAAGGACATGCAATTAATTCACCACCTCACAAGATAGTTCATCACAAATTCAAGAAGATAAAACCCACTGATCTAGCTGAAGAAGGTGTTGGCCTACTTTCTTTACTACTGTTGCAATTTATGATAAAGATTTAGTAGACTTTTGGGGATGGAAAGGTTTTAAAAATTATTTTTAATCCTAATAACCCTTACTTCCACATCTTTTGTAAGGGTTGTTAAGTTGTTTCAGCCATGTCTAACTCTTTATGACCCTATTTGGGGTTTTCTTGACAAAGATTCTAGAATAGTTTACCATTTCCTTCTCCAGCTCATTTTACAGATGAAGAAACTGAGGCAAACAGATTTAAATGACTTGCCCAGAATCATACAGCTTATAAGTATCTAAAGCCTGATTTGAACTCAGAAAGAGGAATCTTTCTGACTCCTGGCCTGGCATTCTACCCATTGCCCCCACCAAATCACCCTTTTTATGAAGGACTCTTCTTTAAATTGAGGTGAATTCTCCCAAGGTTCCCTCATAATCTCCATCCAAGGATCCTAGTTTGCCCCTCTGGGCCCATACCAAATATGTACTCCATGTTGAATAGGGAGAAAAATTGTTTCAAAATAACATATTTCACCAAACTCTTGGTCTGTGTTGGTGAAGGCATGGCACAGGTGCCAGAGTGGCACAGGGAGGGCTGCTTTGTGGTTCTCCCTCTCCACAGCACCCAAGGACATTTTTTGTATGATCCACCTCTCTGTTCAGCTGCTCAATGAAAGTACATCCTTCCTCCACTGTCTGGAGTAATGCAGGGGCTCACAAGCACTTTGAAGATCCAGTTTGAGCATACAATCTCTAAAAAGCTCACCAATGCTGCATCAGGTTATACATTCCTGTTATCTTTAAAGGTGCATTATTTCACAAGAATTTGAGGAAATGTATCAACATCTCGGTGTTTTTACACTTTCCAACTTGCCAATACATCCTTGAAAAGGTAGCACCCATCACAGAATACATGCAATCCAAAATCATATCAAAGTATACCATTTTTTGCATTATCTCTCTCATGACATTTTTTCTTGTATAAGTGATATATTTTCTTTCACAACATCATGAACATGAAAATACATATTGCATGATAGCACATGCATAACCTATATAATATTACCTGCCATCTCAGGGAAAGGGGAGGAATAGAACATGGATCTCATGATGTCAGATAACAATTATTAAAATTTTATTGAGATCTAAAAATAGTATAGGAGTGAGTGATGAGGTTTGAAATAGAATGGAATTTAAAGGTACTGAATTTCAGAATGTGAGGATGCATAAATGGAATAGGAACAATTAAAATTTTCAATAAAGGTCAAAGATGAAAAAAAAAAGAAAAGAGAAAGTAGCACCCAGAAATGAACCTAATCTTCTAAATGTAGTCTGACCTATACAGATCAGAATAACCTCTTCCCACAATCTGTACTCTACATTTCATTTAAAACAGCCTAAAGTCAACATGAGCTTTTGGATGGGCATATCACCCTACTGACTCATATTGAACTTAAAATCCACTAAAACCCCTCGGCTTTTTTTTCACATGAATTGCTATCTCTTCCATTCTAGAAGTTGAACTTTGGATCACTTCCCTCAAAAAAAAAATCAAGCATAGGCCTTCATATTTATGAGGATTATATTTATCTTATTTACTTTGGCCCAGAGTTCCAACCTATTGAGATATTTTTTGAATCCTTATTCCATATTTTAATTTATTAGCCAACCCTCTCAGCTTTGTTTCCCTTACAAGTTTTATCAATATACCATGCATGTATTTATCCAAATCAGTGAGAAATTTTTACATAAGAACATGTCAGAAGACTCAACCTTATGGCAAAACCCAACTCTTTGGTAGTTGATGAGTACTATTTAGTAAATAGAAGCATGCTGGATAAAAGATTGTATTTTTTTAGTCTCACTAATGGAGAATACCATAGTATGATGTTCAGATATGAAGGGCAGTACCTAAGAGAAGCAATGAGGTATTATGAAAAGGGAATTGAATTTGTAATAAAAAAAATTAGCCTTGAATCTTGTTCAGCCATTTGTAACCTTTGAAATCATGGACAAATCACTCGACCCCTGAAGGCCTCTATTTTCTGATTTGTATGAGGTGGGGTTAGCCTTTAAGAATGCTATCATCCCAAACTTATGGTCATGTCAGGTTGAGCTATCCTACCTAAGTCTACCTTGCATTTACTATAAAATTAGGCATCCCTGCCAAATGCCTTAAACTGGTTTTTGCCTCCATCTCAAGATATGAATAGAAGTTATTAATACCATTAACATATTGATATGTAGTGTTTTATAAAGAGATTTTTTTCTCACAAATATCTATGATGAAATTAGTAAGTATTATCTCCACTTTACCAAAGAGAAAACCAAAGATCAGAGAATTTGAATAATTTGTCCAGAGCCACAAAAATGATAAGTAAATGTTTTCATCAAGATGCAAACCAATATCTCTCACCACTCCTAAAATGTCCAATCTACTTTCCACCACATCATCCTGGTTCTTAAAAGAACTGAAATTTTGTCCAAAACTTTGGTTTTTGAGATTCACAAAAATGTGTCAATAGGCATGCTCTAAGATTTTAAGCAGTGCTTTCATTGAAAGTATCAACATTAGCTACCTACTAAGATCCTGAGTTGGTAATTAAATTAGTCTTAGAGATTTCCTGAAAACAAATAATCAATGCTAAAAATAATATTCTCCAAGGAAATGTCACATGGATGGTTACCTGTTCTATTAGGAAGGAATAAAAGTTTCATAAAGGTTTTTTTTTAACATTTACTTTTCATCTTAGAATCAATACTGTATATTTGTTCCAAGGCAGAAGAGCAGCAAAGGCCAGGCAACAGGGGGCAAGTGACTTGTCCAGAGTCACACAGCTAAGAAGAATTAGAGGCCAAATTTGAATGTAGGACCTCCTATCTGTAAGCCTGGATCTCAGTACCCTGAGACACCTAGTTGACCCCAGAATTATTTTATGATTCATTTTATCATGTCACTTAAAACACAAAGTTCTATAAAATATACTTATAGTTTCACTCATAGATTCACTATTGTTAAATTTGTTTTACCATTAAATACATTAATCAGGATTGTCTCTAATAAAGGACTCTATATTTTAAAAGAGAAATAGGAAATTGTAGTTTCCAAGAGATTTTTAAGTGACTAAAAGTTTAGAAAAGAGGATCGCTCTGAAACTAAGATAAAATAAGTGGTATTATTTAGCCTTGCAAGAAATAATTGCTTAGTAAACTATTAAAAAATTCCAGTGGATGGAGTTGATTTCAGAACAAGAGGAAGGGTTCTTCAGTTATGACAACAGGGATTTAGTTTGGACATAAATAACGAACAAATATTTGGTAAGCAGATTTTATACAAAGTTCAGTGGCAAGTAATATAATATAAGAGATCCATAAGAAATGGTCCTCATCCACAAGGAATTTAAAATTTCATTTGGGAGACAAGTATAAATATATATATATATCATATGCATGATCATAACAATATAAGGAAGTATATAATGAATAACCAGTGAATGGTAAAGACATTAAGTATTTGTCAAATTTCAGAGGAAGAAATTATCCTAGAATAGGAGTGGTCATAGAAGGCTTCAAGGAAAAGGTTTTATTTTTAGCCCAGAAGAATGGTTAAAAAATAGAACATAACTTCTCAAATTATCTGATATTACTATAAGAACACATCTCGATACTGAAAAAATTTTCAATGTAATGATATACTTGATGACATTTATAAGTCTAGGAATACTAAGGGAATTTGTATATAGAAGATAAAGTGTTTTAAATAGAGGTTATTAGTTTTTTTAATAAAATGTATATAACTACTGTATCTCTCCCCACTCCTAGATATCCCTTTAGTAAGAATTTATTTTAAAAGGAGAGGAAAAATTCATTAAATTAACATACTTAAAAATCTCAGAGGATACATAATCTTCCTCAACCATGAAACCCCTCCCCATACTTCTACAAAGCTGGGCACAGGGCAAAATGCATTCTTATATCTCTTCTTAGAAACCAAGCTTGGCCACAATAGTTTTGCAATATTTAATTTGTCTTCTATTATCCACGTTTTCCCCCATTTTACATTGCTTTAGTTAATATGTATATTGTTGCTTTTATCTATCCACACAGACACATAGACACACAAACAAACACACACACAGTTTTCTACAAAAGTAATGCAATTGTAATGACTGGTCTTACCCTGGAGAACAGATGATGAAGCACTTCCATTCCCTGAGTAGAGTCCACATCAACTAATGTGGGGTGTTCCATATACTGTCAGGCAAGGTCACTGTTAGTTGGTCTTGCTTATATAGGGAAAAGACTGTGATATAAATACAAAAGGCATCAAAAACTTTTTAAAGAAAAAAAGAATGTAGCTCCATTGCATATAATAAAAATAATAGAAATTAAGCTTTTCAAGAATAAAACTAGTTTGGAAGTTTTGGGTGGACAGGAACTATGTCTTTAATTTATTAAATAAGACCCTAACCACAAACTATGTACTTAACAAATATTTGTTGTATGGATGAAAGACAACAAATGATATAGCGTGAAGTTCTTGTCAGAAGAGACTGAAACATTTTACTCTGGGAAGAAAAAAAGGGTGGGGGGGATATTATCCTAAAACTCTGATCTAGAACACAACCGCTATGTCATAAGATCACCATCAGTCCATAAAGTGGTTTAAAAATGAGATTCTGACAAATAAAGGAGCATCACAAAGTTGTATATCTGCTGTTGTTCACTTGAGTTCTTATTTGGGACCCTCTTGCACCCCATTTATAGTTCTTAATGGGCAAGGTGTCATATATGCCTCACCACCATTTCCCACTGTGTCTTTCTTTAGGGCCTTCGGAAGATACATTAACTTTCTACAGTCATTAGAGTATTATTTCAATTACTGTTCCATCAAGAGAGTTAATGCAACCTTTAATTTACTCCCAGATAGTAGTTTACTCAGTGGAAAATCTCAGTATACATAGCTTATTTTGCATATATACATTTTCTAAATATGGATTCTGCTCACAAAATTCTTACTGAATGCCATTATATTAAATACAAATATATTATCATTTACAAAGTGAATACAGAATAACATTAAGAAAAAAAGCTGTTTTCTTCCTCTATTTTTTTCTGTTTTAAGAATAAGGTAGAGGTTGTGCAATTAAGCTGAATGGCATATAAAACAAAAAACATAGCTTAAATTAGACAGGATCTCACAGGAAAAAAGGCTGGGAAATACGCCCTTGATTGATCTGGGAGATGAGATTTGTTCATTTAATAGATTAGATTTGATATTTTTGGAGATCTAAACATTTAGACTCAAACAATAGTCATTTTAATTATAAAAACAATAATATATAACCATAATTCAATCCTCTTTTAACTAAAGTTTTTATTAATATTAATAAAGAATAAATAAGAGTTTTGATTGATTATGGAAAATCCCAAAATACTAAATCTGATTTTACTAATAATTTGCTTAAATATATTATTCGTTCAATATATTTCAAGATATTTATATTTCAGATTACATTAAGCTCATTTGCAAGTTTCTTAAAATAAAGTGCACCTGCCTTTATAGGTAGTTTGTATCATAAGAATGTTATTGTCTATTATGGATAGAGTTTCCTATTCTATCTCTGGGAAACAGCTGGGATATGGAAAAGCATACTACAGCCCCTAGACTGACATCTGGCAGAGACAGTACAAACAGCTGCACTCATACACATGTAAAGCCAAAGAAACGAAAAGAACTAACATGGACTGTGTCCATTGCCTGAGGCTTATCAATCCAGATCCAACATCCTGAACTTTAAAACAGCCACAAACATAAATGGATTAAACTACTCATTTGACCTCTTGGGACTTAAAGCATCATGTGTTTAAATTTAAAGTTATGTTCCCAAGTTTTAAACTCACCTCAGTGTGAAACACAGATTTCTATCACTTTAGGTGTCAGGTTCCTTGATCTTGCTATGTTTGGGCATAGCACTTTTAACTATAAACATCAATTTCAAGTTCCTTTGAATGGTTCCTATATAAACAAATGCAAGGAACTAAAAGAAATTGTCACAATCAATAAGTGAAGTCTTGTGAATTTTTTATCACTAAGATTATAATTAACTTATTATTTATTTTGCTCTTCAAATTTCAATTAAATGTTTTACAAAACAAAATTGTTTAGTGAATTTTTAAAATAGAATTGAGATAGAAAATGTGGGTAAAGGCAGTTTTTAAGTTCCATACCTAAGATAGAATTCAAACCAACCTTCAGTAGCACGAAAGAAAAATAAACTAGTTTCTACATATACAATTTCTAAGTAAATAATTACATAGCTGTTGTTTATAGTACTGGATGCAGGACTAGAACCCAAGTCTCCTGGTTTAAAATGAACTAAACTGAACTATGTAGTCTCTTATTAAGACATAACTGGCAAGAGAAGCCTAAATTTAATCATTACTACAAGTGCCTCATTAATTTGTGTAATACAGCCTTCAATGCCAAGCTCTCTGAAAACAAAATAAACATGCAACTTAATTGGTAGGGCATCCTTGGGTAGTGTACTACGTTTCAAACTTGAGAAAACATTCATTCAACCAGGAAATGATTTCATAATAGCAGAAGCGCCAACAGGCCTAAAGAATGAAGCTGAGAGAGAGGGAATGATGACTACATCAAAGAATTGATAGCATATGACAGAAGAATAAGGTCATTGATAGAGCTCCACTTATTAAGTTTATAAAAACATTGGGTTCACCTTCAGTGGGATAGCACCCTTCTAACATTTGCAATTTAATTTATGTCAGTGATGATAAAACTTCAGTTTGCGTATACTAGTTGATGTGGTGAAAGAAGTTTGGAAAAAAACTACATAAATAGATCTTTTTTTAAGAGATTTTGGACTTCAACCAATCCCCAAAAGAAAGATTAACATGAACCAGTCAAATATTTCTACCTCTTTTTGGTGAAAATTAGCAATGCATTGCTAAGCATGCAAAAAGGGAAAAGAATCAAGATCTTTATTTTCCTTTTTGTAGGAGGGGAATTTGATAACTATAATTTAATAAATAAAAAGGAAAGTCCTAGTGAACAAACTCCCTCTACCAATGCATGTCTGTAATCATTCTGCAGTTTATGGTCTTAATGAATTAGCTGAAACAATAAAAGGTTATGGAGCTAAAAGGTCATAGAACCAGTATTTATCAAAGGAAAGATTACCCACCTCTTGCTTGATCAGAGCCCAGCCTTATCATCTATGTCACATGCTTTTTTCCCTTAAAGTACTATTATCCATCCAATATCACTAGTAACTTTAAACTAATAAATTTAAGTAAAAAGGAAGTGGTGTCCTCAGTGGAGAAGTCCAACAGAGATGTATCACTTGGTCTCAAAAACTCCCAAATTGAAGTTGCTTTTATGCCTTATAAAAATATGACTTTATTGAGGTAAGGGTAACACACATTTGCAGTCTCATATAATCAGTTGTGTTTACTGCTCTCTTTGCCAAAATATTCCTGAAGAAAGAAAATTTGAATCTCCTTTTTGAGAAAAAAAAACACTAAATGTGGTGGGTCTAAAACTTATTATAAATGTTATAATGTTCAGTAAAGGAAGTAAATTTTGTAGCATAAAACGGTATATGCTAACAATATGCCATTTTCTTTCTATCCCCAATGCCTAGCATAGAGAAGGCATTTAAGAAATGCCTGTTCATTCATTGACTGGCTGATCTATAGAATATTATTAAAAGATTAAATTCAATATAATAAGTATAGTGTACTTGATATGGGCAAGGAACTGACAATATAAAGATAAAATAAATTGTAGCCCCTCCTTCTAATGAAGTTTATGATGTAGTAAGAGAGATAAAGCATATAAAAATGATCATATAAATTAGAATATGATAAATTCTTGGAAATGATCCAGTGTGCTTTGTGGAGTTCAAGGAAGCCATATTTTGCTTACTATGGGCTAGATGTACAGATCTACATGTAGGTCTGAGACATGACACAATTATTAGTTTGCTTAAGGGTATTTTTGGTCCTTCTCCCAGATCTCATGTATAGGTTCCATGTTTTTGTACCATTCCTTGGAATGAAGACTTTTAATGTTCCCTCTTAATATCCCATCATAGTTTCTCCAACATTTAAGGTCTCCCTCTATCAGTCTTCTTCTCCTAGATTTGTTCCTCAACCTAGTCCCTCCTCACAAAAGCCAGGCAGGTTAGCTGAAAAAATAGTGTACTAAGGAAAGTAGGATCTACTCTTCAGTCACATTGGCTTCCAATTTTAACAGTATCTTTCAGAGACAATGTCTCAAGTGGAAGACATGATGGAAATTTTTAGACCAAATAGATTATATAAGTGGGTGGAAAGGATATATTTGAGGATATGTGTGGCTTTCACAATTGAAGTAATTATGTGTAAGTTGTCATGTAGTTCATATTTTTTATATTTTTTCATGGGATTGTGGAGATGTAAAGTCAGAATGTATAAATGTATATACAAGTATGCTAATAAATAATGAAAAACTATAGATAAAATAAAAAAGAACAATTTCTGATATTGTATTGAAAATCAGGCAATTTTGCCTGAAAAATTCTTCATGAAAATACTCAAGAGAATGTGTTTATTTTTCATTTCCAAATAGGTTTAGTTATTTAGTAATTTATCTAATTTAACGAAGATGTTTGAATATACAAAATTTACTATCAATTTGGAAAATACATAACATTTCCAATGGATCCATTTCCTTATATGCATATAGAATATGGCATATGTGTTTTATACACATATGTGTATCTATAGAGGAAATGAAGTTCAAACATACATGAGTCTTCCTTAAATTCTAAACAAGCAATTACGGGCTACTCATCCATAATCTTTAAGCACTCTTTCCCTGGCACGTGGTCTACAATAGAAACAATTCTTTCATCAAAGCTTAATGCTTTATTTCAAACAATCCAAGGAGTGTTTATATCACTGTCCTCAGGTGCAACCATTTTGTTACCAGGAGAGCAGTATAGTACATGCTAATGTCACAAGTGATAAATCAAGCTAACAGCATTTGTTTTTCTCCCTTAACCAATCAACTGGATACTGCTAACAAAAATTCATGTTGGCATTTGCCCTCATGCTTACTACATGCACACAGCTTTAAGGACTGCAAATAATACATATGTAACACATCTGACTATGAATTAGCCATCTAAGAACTCTCATTGCTATGTTGTGAAGTAGCTGTAGTCTAAGAACACTGAAAAGGTACTGATTATTAGGAAAGATGAATAAAGAAAACCATGAAAACTTCTGCACAGAATTTCTCCAGAAATACCAACTGACTTATAATTTTATAGATTTTATTCTAAATATGAAAAACAAATGAGTTTTTAGGAACACACATGCAGGACTTCTAGGATACAGATGCCAAAGACATTAGGGCTTCATTTTTCAGGTAAAATTCTGAGGGATATCAAAGGAAATTCAGAAAAAGGAGAGAATAAGGACCACAGTAGCAGTGTGCCTTATTATACTGGCCACTTGGGCCTAAAGGTGAATAACATCATAAGCCAAAAGAGACTGGTAAAGTCACAAAGTGAATGTTTTTTAAGCCCAAAAGGAATGAAACTGGTCTGGCTATCGATCATCCTCAGTCTCCAGTTCATGGAATGATGCTGTTAACTCTAAAAGGCAATCAGCCCAACATGCAATTTGAAATTTGGATAAATATATATATATATATGTGTGTGTGTGTGTGTGTGTGTGTACACACATATATATGGGAAGGCAACATAAGGACAAAGGCAACTAGAAAGCAACACAGGTGATTAAAAGAACCTATGTTTAGCCAGCCTCTTTATCCTCCAACTGTTCACATTCCTACAGATATCCATTTACTCTTCTCCAAGAAAGCAAATGCAAAGAGCCTAGGGCATCTGAAGGAAAAGCAATGTAAAAGACTTCATGCATATGTGACATTATAACACAGAAACAAGTCTGAAAACCCTCCCTTTTAAATATGAAACAAGAACAGTTGTGAATCTCAACTAATTTACTTCAGGGCTTTAAAATTAGAACATCAATCACACTTCAGAAAAAAGCCCCTTTCTTTATGTTACATTTCAGCATTGCTTCTTCAAAATAAGGAGAAAAAAATGCCAACAACCCAAGTCTAATAGGATATAGTGTTAAAAGTTAGGATGGTTCTAAAGAGTCAAATTAATGAGCAAGATGAGGTATAAAAGTTGTGATGTGAAATATGATTTTTAAGGGAAGTAGGATTACAGATTAGCTCTGGAATGGACCTCAGAGGCCATCTAGTCCAATCTCCTCATCTTTAAGATGAGGAAACTAAGGCCTCTAAAGCTTAAGGGGCTTACCCAATTTTACAGTAACGGAAATAGGAGTGAACTCTCTAATTCCAAATATGGTGCTCTTTCTATTTAATTTTATCATTTTTAAACCCTTATATCCCATCTTAAAATTAATAGTATGTATTGGTTTCAAGGTAGAAGAGCAGTAAAGCCTAGGCAATAGGGGTTAAGTGACTTCCACAGGGTCACACAGCTAGGAAGTATCTGTGGTCAGATTTGAATCTGGGACTTCCCATCTCTAGCCACCCAGCTGGGTCTTTCTACTTTACAACCCATTGACGTCTCCTCCATCACTGAGGCTTCTCCCTTTGAATGGTTGGATGCTCCTAGAACCACTGTTTAAGGAAGGTGCCTAGACCGACCATGTCTTATTCTTCTCCAGGCTACAGTGTGGATATTCTCTGCATCTCATTCCCCTTTCAGGTTCTTTTTCATCTTTCCTCTCCCATTAGATTATAAGTTCACTGAGAGCAGGGAATGTCTTTTCTTTCTGCTCATATTTGAATCCCAAGAACATAACAAAGTGTCTGGAACACAGTAATGACTTAACAAATGTTTGTTAACTACCATGTTTAGTCATGATAAGGAAAATTACATTAATGAAAAGTAATAATACCTGAAATAAATGTTTAATGCTTACAAAACCATTTACATACAAAGTTATCTCATTTTTTTAGCTAGAAAACAATAACGTGAGGTAGGTATTAGTTGTTATTATCCCCCTTTTCACAGATGAGGAAAGTGAAAAAAATAAAAGAACATGATAAAGTGACTTGCCCATGGTCACAGAAAGGGTTAGAAAGTTGAACTTTGAGCAAGGAAAAATCCGCATTTAAATCACCCTCTAAATATTTATTTTGAGACCATAGGTGAGTCTGAGTTTATCATCTATAAAACAGAAATTAATAAGTTAGTACCCATTTCATAAGACTACTGTGAGGATCAAATGAGAAAATATGGGTATCCCAAGTCTTAGAGTTACTCATTTAATAAATTAAAGCTTAAAACTGCACTATTTGGGACTTTATATGTATATACACATATATATGTATATATGTAAGTCTTGAAACATTATATGAAATGTTAGTAGTGTTTGTGTTAAATGGTATAGGTATTATTTGAACCCAGGTCCCTTAAATCAAGTACAAATAGTATTTATTGCAATAGAATTGTTAATTTAGAGCTGGAAGGATTTTAGAGTTTATCTAACCCTAATGGTCTCATTTTAAAAAGGAGGAAAATGAGGCCCAATGAGGCTAAGCAAGTTGCCTAAGATCACTCAGGTAGTAACTGTTTGGGGTAGAATTTGAACACATTTCTTCCTAATTTCAAATTTTGAGCTCTAGAGAAAATGAGTATGAAAAGTTAAAATCTTCTGATCAGTATGATTTTCAGTACTGTTGTGTAAATTATATTGAATTAATATATCTTTTCTGTATGTTATGGCCATATGCTTTAAGAAAGCCTTTGTTTAATTTCAAATCTCTGTTTTCCATTTTACCATATTTTAAAATATATGTTCGAGCATAAAGGCAATTTTATGTCTCAGTTTTCCAAGTGAAAAAAAAATTATCTTTCCTAATGTCAAATGAAGATATCTCAGACTTTTATGACAAGATACCCACTTTTAATTAAATGCAATAAAACATGAAAGAATAAAGATAGACTCACAAACAGCATGATGTATTGGAAAAAATACCAGACAAAGTGATGTAAAAAGAAACTTAGATCTAGCTTTGATTTTACTAAAATTGGCTATGTGACATTAGGTAAGTTATTTAACATCTCTGTGCTTCAATTTCTTGATCTGTAAAAAGACAGGACTAGACTTGTTTTCTAAGGTTTTCTTAGGTCTTAAAATCCCGAGGCTATATTTAAAGATATGTTATCAGCTTAAAATGGATAACTAAATCCATATAAGAACACTAATAAGGATATTATAAAAATAATGAGAAACATTAAGATTTCATTCCAAACATTGATTAATCATTTACATTAAAACTGACATTTTACTACCTTTATATTTGTGCAAACTTTTTTGTATAAATTGGTATATTTCTGTGATAAGTGCCTGAACTACTGAAACAAGAACTGATGGATTTTGGTACATGTGGCTCTATCTACCCCATTTAATATGTTGTGCACTTAGAATGGAGCTCTATGATTTAGCAAGAATCCCTTTCAAATGAAGGAATTAAATGGCTGATAATCTATCAGAAGATCATGATTAGTTTTCTGCCACCTTCTACATATTGGGATTACTCCCAAAAGTTCAGTTTAATTTAAGTACTTTCTGATTCATGAACCAAGGGATAACACAAAGCTATAAAAAGTAATCCAATCCTAACATGGCCTTAACCCCCATAATCTGCACTTCAATGGTCAGGAAACTGTATAGTTTGGAAACTGTAATCAAGATTTTTTTTCCAAACACACACTGGAGCTGTCCTTTGCTCCCATCTCTTATTAGATTACAATAAAACGACCATGCTCTCTTTATGGTGGGAACAGAGCGACCCTGGGGTGATTTATAATCTTGTGAAACCCTGTCCACACTGCTGACCAGACTTTTTTTTTTTGAGGTCGCTATCTGTTTCTTCAACTGATGTCTTCCTGCTGTGACAACACTGTTGGATAGCTGTCAGCACACAAGTATTTCTCAGGCTATGTATTATCTCTGAGTGCATTTTTTGTGGTATTTCTATTGAAAAGCATTTATGTGCTTGGTGTTTAGACAGTAAAGGACCATTCTCAGATTTTCTCATTAGTCTGAGGGCTGACAATGAGAAGACAACTAAATAGGAATAGAATGAAGTGGATCTTTTATTGACAAGAGAAAGGAATATTTATTCCTACCAAACATATTACATCATTAGGGACTTCATGAAATGGAGCTATGATTCATAAAAATATGGGACTATTGTTTTCTCTCATAGTAAAATGATTTGATTCCAACAAACCACATACTGTTAATGAATAATAAGAGGATTGCAGTGTCTGTGATTTTAGTTGAAATATTACATTTGAATTTTTATCAGCTTTTTTTGAGATTTAAATAGAAGTCACTGACCCAAAAAAAAAAAACCACAAAACTCTTATGTGGACAAAGAATGAATTCAAATAACAAAATAACACATCTCTTACCTGTGTATTGATTGATAATCAGACCTCTCACTTTAACTAAAACTACAAGGAAAGGCATAACCAAAGACTTAGCATTCAAACTTACCCATTATTATGGCTCATTTAACATAATTATTTCTAAAAATTTTATCTTGGTTGGGTTCAGTTAAACCAAAACATTGAATTAATGTACTATTTTTACATAGCATGAATCCTATTATTAACCTAAAATCCAAGTATCTATATTTTTTAAGGATTGCTATATTTGAGTCAAGACATTTAAAGATGAAAATTATTTAAATTAACTTGATTTCCACATGTTCCAGTTCACTTTTGAGGCTAGTTCAATTTTATTTCATACTGGAATCTCACTGCCATACAACTTCTTCCCCACTATCAAAGGTCAGAGCCTTTGATTTTATTTATCTGATACCCAAGTGAAGTGGAAATGGAAATAGTCTAAGTGCTAGGATGATAATATCCTTGAGGTTCCAAAGTTACCATCTTTTCCACGTGATTACAGTGGAACCATTTATAACAATACAGTGAAATAGGAAAATGGAGGCAGCTATGCCACGATAGCCTCTCTGAACTCAGGCCCCAGTTATTGTTGAGATACATCTTTCTTGATGGTGATATGTTGTAGGATATCTCAGAAGCAGTGCTGCTAAGATACCAAAATGTATTTATGAATAGGGAAAGATAAAATTCCTTTTTTTTTGGCTTCCTTCCATCTCATGCTAGGGTGCAAAAGGAGACCTACTACTCTTTTCTAGCTAATTATGTAATGGATGGACAAGTTGGATATAGTAAAATAGTCAATAGATCAAATTAGTATGTTATTTAAAACAAATAATGTATTTAAAACAGAAATAATTAATCAAATTAGTATGTTATTTAAAACAGAAATAATTATCTTTATACTAAAGCATAAGGACTGGAAGAATAAGCTATTAGTTCAAGCTTTTTATGCAGCAAAGTATAGTGAAATGACCATTTAGATCCTTAGGATGAGGACTTAGTTACCAGTTTTGCTTCACAAACTTCAGTAAGTCATTAATAATCTTCCCTGCATAATGAAGGGTTAGATTAAATAATCTCCAATATCCCTCCATCGTCTAGATACTATGATTCTATTTACATAGCTATTTTAGTTCAGGGAATTTTATTTAACCAATGGTTCATCTGAAATTGTGTAATAACATAGGGTATGAGCAATGTAATAGCACATATAAAGCATAGATAGGTATTAACATGAATAATATATGAGATTCTATCCCAAAATGCCTTTGTCATGGCTGCTCCTTTTAAAAATGAAGCCAACTTGGAGGAATGGAGAACAGAAAAAGAAAGTAGAGTTATCCAGTGCTAAGGCTTCCCCAGATCCAAAGGTGCTTCCTATTCTTGAAGAGTGGAGAAACTGAGTCAGAAGCATGTAAGATATTCCCTCACTTCTCCCACTAACTGTTCAGGATTATTATTATAGTTCTCTAGTGCTTCAGTTTTTATAAAGTGAATGATGAGATGAAGTATATACCTTGTTTTCCCTAGTCTTGGAAAGTTACAGTGGTGTAAGATCATATCTGAAGAACAGGGTTTAGTTAAGATGGTTTAGAACCGCAAAATTGGAGAATTTTGTATTGGAATTTCACTTTTCCATATTAAAACACATACACAGATCCAAGAGTTCAATTAGCTGTATTTCTATTCCTGTGAAGAAACTGTTGTGAAAAAGTAAAAATTGTTCATCCTTCTAAAACTATGGGATACTGACAAATACTGTGGGTCTGAATAGCTCTAACATCAACTAGTGATTATTGTTTTATTCATCATTACAAGCTGATTTGAAAGCCCTAGAAAGTATTTTACTTTTAAAGATAGGACAAATTGAGAGTCATTGTAAATAAATCAGGTTCTCCTTTGCTCTCAAGGAGGTAACCTACAGTCCCACTCCTCTAAGGACTCATTTAATAAGATGAACAAAATCTCAGAAAAAATCAATTAAAATGTTGAAATGCCCCTTAGGAAAAAGTTACTTCAGCAGTCTGTGCACTTCTCAATAATCTCTTTATCTTTTGCTAAAGTAATACACATTTACACCATGTTTTTAAGTACTATATTTTTCATAATGAGGCTGTTTAAAACTGAGCACTGGAAAGAAAACTGGTGCTGATACAGCAACTGTTTCGATATAAAAAAGGGGTTATGAGTGAAGTGCACAATAGAAATAGAAAATGTGATTAGAGGCAAAGTGGATGATGCTAAGGTTCTAAAATAACAAGTCAATGCAGTAAACCAGTTTCAAAGACCCTAAATATCCACCTACTTAACAATATCTAGTGCTATTGTGCCCAAGAGCACCTCTCAAACTACTATAATGGGACATCATTTCTGGAATCACTACCTATATAAAAGAAAGTACTCCCAAGAATGAAGTCAGAGCATCAAGAAATTCAGCATACAATTTCACAAAAAAATTTAAAGCCTCTGTTAGTCCACTGAGCATCCCTGTTGCCTGCATCCCTGCCATGTTCCCACTTCACTAAGCCTGAGCCCACATTAGCATTTCAATGATGCAGCATTTTAGAGGCACTATACTAATTGCTTTAGTCTTCCACGTCATAAAACTGGTGAATATACAGTGATATTAAAAATTGTACATAGGTAAAGGCATTATAATAATATTACACTTTGCCTGAGTTAGGAGTCAAAGTAAATGGAAAGTTATCCAACCAGGTATTTTTTAAGGACCTAACTCCATACTATGGAATACTTCTATAATTTTAATAACATACAATAAAGGATTTTGGCTTCATTTTTTCCTGGACTCCTTTTTTCTTTATCCCAACTTTTCCCTACTCTCCTATTCTCTTTTCTTCTGATTTCTGATTTCTGATAGTAGGTCTTTGAAGGGATGGATTATTAATTATCTACTCTCATATAATTATTTTTATTATGTAACTTTCATATTGCCTTGTTCTATAATAGGCACTTAATGTATATATACATATATATACATATATATATGTTGAATTGAACTAAACTGAACTGTATTGAATTGAATCTGATCATCTAGAGTCTTTGTCAAAATCACCTCATCTGACTTTATAATATTTTGATGACATTGTATCATAAATGAAATGGCATATACCAAAGCCCTCAGGAAGGCACAATTCTTGAATAAGTTGCATATCTATTTACAGATCCACTAAAGTTGGTGATTATTATGATTTATAGACTGATATACTTACCTCTGAGTCAAGGGTATAATCTGGCTTAAGGAGACAAACTATTGAGAGGGTGCCATGTAAACTCAGGACTACATACCATGAAGAACCTAAGACCACTGGTACACATACACACACACACACACACACACACACACAGAGTCATGACATTTTTTATAAAGTCTAGAAACTCTGCTGTTCTGGCATACTTCCATAGCAGGTAATTGCATCCTGTCTACCTAAATTATCCTGAAGTTTCAATTAGTTATCTCATACTTCTTTGAAACCATTCAACCTTAAGCTGTTGCGGACCATTACTAGGAAACCAATAAACAGCTAGTAAACAGCTCTTGTGAACCACTCCAGAAATAAATTTGAAGTTGATCAAACATTCTAGGAAACATAATTATAATAAAATTATTTAACACCAAAATAAGTCAGAAGCTATTGGAATGACACAAATTCCAAACAAATTTAATGTTTTTTTCTGCCGGAAAGTATTGTGGAAGCCTTTTTGTAACCAGATAGACATGGCAATCTGTTATTTTTCAAAAGGCTTTCTAAACAAAGCTAAATAAGTCAATCACAAAATGTAGCAACTTTAAAAAGCAGAATACAAATATTTCTCCTTGTGTCACTGCAAATGAAGACAGTCCTTGACTAGAGTATTGTTCATTTCCTCCTCTCACTATTCAGCTTTGAATATTATGTATTGCTGAAATATTCACTTTGCCTTGATCCATCATTAAGTGCCAGTTAATGAAAAATATCCTAAAATATTCCCCAAATTATTAGCTAGGAATTTGTTTTCTTTTAGGAAAAGACGAATAAAGAGAACTACGTGCTATATTTTAGATCTTGCCATTCAATAAATATTAGTATCTGCTAGAATAAAAACAGCAGAATAAAATATAAATTCCTCTGGCATTCAAAGTCATATATAACCTGACCCTCAATCTTTCCAGTCTCCTTACAACTCTCTTCCCCCATATACATTTTTATCCATTGACTCTGGCCTACTCACTGTTTTTCAAAAAAACAAAACAAAACAAAAAAAAACAAAAAAAAAAACCTTCTGCTTCTGACTCTGGGCATTTTAACCAACTATTCCCTTTGCCCAGAACATGCTTCTCTCCTCACCTCTTCCTCCTGGTTCCCATGGCTTCCTTCAAGTCCAGGATGAAATTCCACTTTCTCTGGGAATTCTCTTCTGATGCTCCTAATTCTAGAGCCTTCCCTGTTTTCGATATTTCCAATTCATCCCTCTACACAAAGGTTCATAGTCATTTGTTTGTTTTCTCCATCAGTAAACTTTGAATTTCTTGAAATGAAGAACTATCTTTTGCTTTTTTTAAATCCCCAGTGTTTAGCACAGTGCTAATACATACAGTGCTAGTACATAGCAGGAGCTTGATAAATGCAATTGGTTGACTATTTTAAAATTAAGTCCCTTTGTATTCACTTGACAAAATTATGTTCATTCCCAAAACTTTTAAAAGAAAGAAATAAAATAATTTTAATCATAAATGATCATTAATATTTAAAATAAAAACAAAATTATATAAATTGAAAATATTATAAATTAAAATATATTATATCTCTGCAAATTAATGATAATTCAGCAAGTATTTATTAAGCACCTGTTATGTTCCAGCCCTTAATTAGGTATGAGAATTCCAAGGCAAAGACAATAAGATTTCTGATGAATCAACATGCTATTGAAGGAAACAAATATGCATATGTAAGTAGATGTAAAATATATTTATGTAAAGTAACTACAAGGTATTTTTAGAGGAAAAAAATCTTTGAGAGGATAAAGAATGGTATCTAGGTACTGGAGTTGAAATTTGGGGGAAGGTAGGGATTCTAAGTGAGGAGTATATTCCAAAGTGGAGGGACAGATGACCTCTGTAAATCCATGGAGATGGGAGATGGAATATGTGAGTAACAACAGTCCCAATTGACTGGACCACCCTTTGTGTAGAGAGGAATTGGTAATAAGTATGGAGAAATAGGCTGAATACAGATTTTCAAAATATTTATCAACAGAGGAACTTGTACTAGTGGCGCAAGGAAGCCACTGGACAATTAGGAACATGTGAATCTTTGAGATTTAGAGATTTGGTGAGATGTAGAAGGATTGAGATTTGATTTGTTTCATTTATTTCAAACTACACTCAAGTTTTAAATTAAAATTCCAATATCTGTGTACTTTCTGAAAATTTTCCATGTTTTTTTCTCTCAAAGCCCTACGCCTATCTTTTAGGTACAGGCTTTTTTGTTTTTCTCCTATTTTTCACAGTTGTAATACTCACTTGGTAGAGAACTTTATATAGGCTTTTAAATTGTTCTCCATCTATAGCTCCTTCACCACTATAAACAAATATTTTAAAACTTCCTTCACTTTTTAATCTGTTTCTCTCTCTATCCTTGGATAAATTTGTGCTAGAAAAGATGCTAAAAAACCAGGCTTCCTTTAAATGCTATCTTGCTCTTTTGATATAGGCTTTTAAAAATAAATTACTTATAATCTTTATAATAATGCCAAGTTTATTTGATTTCTGACATTCTGGCAAAGAGAATTATAATAGTAATACAAAACAGCAGGAGATGAAGGGGAAATGGAGAAGACAGAAAATTCTCTAATTTATTTTCTTTAATCTAACATCTGAATTAAAAACATCAAATAGTTTTATAATTTGCTTTAAAAGAAAAGTCTATATATTTGTTGATTTGTGCCTAGAGATAACTATACAATCACAACTCCATCTTCAGATATTTTGCAGACCTGCTAGGAAGCAATTGTATTTCATTAACAAGGGTTTTAGTGATGAATGGTTTCCTAAACTTAAGAACAATCCAGTGACTACCAAAGGAAACATCCTTAATTTTACTACATTACCCCATTGAAAAGGACAGAGAACCAAGAGGGTCATCGGCTCATACATACTATGTTCCTAAATTTCTAGTTACCATTAGTCATTACCAACTCTCCATCTATCAAATACAGAACTTCAAAACTAGAACAGAGGTTGGAGATATCATAATTAAAACCCATATATTTTGAAGATGAGTAAACTGAGGTCTAAAGGAAATAATCTGCCAAATGATGATTCACCCACATAGTAGTAGTGTCAGATTAGAAGCCACATCTCTTAACTACTTTGTCCACTGTATAATATACTGCCCCTTCCTTTTTTTCCTCTGTCTTAACTTTGCCTCCTATCTACTTAGCAATAATTTGTGAGAAAATCCAGATGAGAACTTGGTTCATTCTGAAAAAGAAGGAGCTAAATAAAAGTTATTAATATTTGTTCCCTCTTCTTGGATACATGGATATAAAAAAATCATGCAATAAATCTAAAATCAGCTAAAAGAAAATTCTCAAAAGGGATTATTCACCCAACAGATTTTGGTGATATTAATACAGATGTGAAAGTAACTAAATATAAATTATATACAACATAGGGACATTGTGTTTTTTAAACTAAATAAGAATATGATAAATTATTACATTGAAAGTTGGATTGTCCTCATCTCATTCTTCTTAATAGAGAGAATGAGGTAAAAGGAATTACTAAGGATTTCAAGGAGAAGGTGACATGGTTATAAAGAATGAGATAATTTTGGCTACAGAGTTATGGACTGACATTAAAGAATAAATTTTAGAAGCAGAGAGTTCAGTGATAAAAATGGAGTACCACAGAAGGAAAATGACCTTTATTTAGGTGATGACTCTCTATGTTATTTTCACTTAGAGTTTTCTTTCTATCCAATATTGATGTTTTAGACACCAATAAAAATATTAATTTAATATTACATACCTATATTTCACATAGATTTCTGGAGAGATGAACAGCAAGGGAAAACCATATCTTGTGCTAAATGCTGAGAATACAATTTAATACTGTATGCTAGGTATTAAGTTGTTGTTTTTTTTGTAGTATTACCATGGTGTCACACAAAAATCTCCCAGTGTCTCAGTAAAAGTCTTTGCTATAGGGGGCAGCTGGGTAGCTCAGTGGATTGAGAGCCAGGCCTAGAGACGGGAGGTCCTAGGTTCAAATCCAGCCTCAGCCACTTCCCAGCTGTGTGACCCTGGGCAAGTCACTTGACCCCCATTGCCTACCCTTACCAATCTTCCACCTATAAAGTCAATACACAGAAGTTAAGGGTTTAAAATAAAAAAAAATACAAAAAAAAAAGTCTTTGCTATAGAGAGTCTTTAGACATATATACATTTATATGTGTATTGTATATACATATATAGATAGATAAAACTTTAGCTCTAAAATCATGCCAAATCCTATGTAATTAAGTAATTTTTAGAAAATTATGTTGGAGAAATAAAGGCCATCCATCAATATGTGAATACTTTGCCTTAATATCATTCAACACACTTAAGAATATCATAATTCATTATTTTCCAACTTCTCTAGAATTCTGAAAAAAGAACAAAATTATTATTTGTTGAGAGCTGTATTTGGATAGGAAATCCCAAATGAAAACTGTAAAAGAGAGGTGAAATTTCAAATAATTTTGATACCCTGGAGAAGGGAATTGCAAGGTTTTTTTGTTTTATTTGGGTTATGGTTTGTTGTTGTTGTTGTTGTTGTTGTTGTTGTTGTTTTGGATGAGGAAGGAAAGGTAAGAAGGTGAAATTCCTTAAAAACATTCACACACTCTCACAATTCCTAGTGAGGTCAACTGTTATCCCTATCTCCATCATTCTGGTGAGGAAATCAAAGTTCAGAGATTTATGTGAGAATTTATAACTAGTGAGGGAATAGAATGGACTCATATCTATGAGTCTTCCCATTTCATATCTAGTGTTCTTTCTGCTGATTCAAGTAATAGTTTTATGTGGATTAATGCTGACCAGAAAGATATAAACTCCCTAATTTAAAAGATTTCATTTATCCTGCAGAAAACCATAATTCATATCCCTTTAAAAATAAGTCTTTGGAGATAAATATCCCCAAAAGATTATAATTTTTCTTGCTTCTAGGCCTCTAAGTCTCTATACTGAACATTGATAAAGCTAACAACCCTTGAACCTTCACTTTATGAATTTGTGCTGATTCATATTTGTGTAAAGATGTCACACTGAAGTTAGTGACAAAGTAAAATACCTGGAAATTAACGACCTGTATTTACATTGTTTAGTAATGTAGTTTTGTACCCTATATAGTTGACTAAGAATATTGTATATAAATAATCCACTACAATTACATAGGACCTGTGGTATAAGGGGCTCCAGATAATGATCCTGAGGGAAAAATCCAAAGAGGAGAAATAAAGGCCTCTTACCTAAAGTTCTTTCTGAAAGGGGGAATAAGAGGGGAAACCCCTCATATGTAAAATATTCCCTACAGTACCTTCTTCCTTGCCCCATTCAAAATTCTAACTATATTCTTGATCTCTCCAATATTAATTCAAATATAAACAAAGAAAAAATTATTAATATTATTTAACATAAAATATATTTTTATGTCTTGACATTTTTCTTTTACTTAATATCTCAGGTGAGACTTGTCCCCTTTTTGGCAGCAAAAGATTCATTAAAAGTTAGTTTTAGATTCAATCCTATAAAGAGATAAGTGCTAAATCATTAGAAGGTCATTGAGAAAAGAACCGTTATGAAGTTTTTAATGAATTATTACCTCTCTTAGAATGTAACAGATCAGAGCATCCTTTCAGAATAAGTATTGTTAAAAAGTTTCATAGGAAGAAAATCATTAAATGAAAGTTAGGACAGCAAGAGATGGAAAAAAGAAGGAAACCTCTTCTTCATTTGCTTTAATATTTCCAAAGAGCTTTTATTTCAACAATAGGGTCATTCCTATCACCAATGAAGATTATAAATTCTCCACAGTTTATCCGATAATATAAAAATTCATCACCATCTGGTTAATTAGCTTTTCTCCTACTCAACTGAGATGACTTGTATGAACTGATGCAAAGTAAAGTGAGAAGAACCAAGATAATAGCAATAACAACAGTATTATAAACACAACTTTGAAAGACTGAAGTATTCTGATCAACTGTTCAATAAAACAGCCATCCATGATTCCAGAGGACTCATAAAAAAATATGCTCCAAGTCTCCTGGCAGAGTGATAATACAATCAGAATTCAGAGTGAGACTGTTTTTAACATAGCAATTGCAAAAATTTGTCTTGCTTGACTATATTTTTATCATGTTTCTGTTTTTCCTTTCTTTTTAACTGTGTGTTGGGGAGTGAGGAGAGAAATTAGATGGAATTTCATTGATTAAAAATAATTAATTTTTTAAATGAGCTTCTCACAACTGTTGGGAGTGTGATTGCAGATCAAAGCACACCATCTTCCACTTTGTTTCTTTCATGAGTTTGTGTGTGTATGTATGTATGTATGTATGTATGTATGTATGATAAAAAGCAGAAGCAATATGGAAATATGTATTGCATGAAAGTACTGGCATAACCTATTCACCATCAAATTATTCACCACCTCAGGGAGGGTGAAGTGAAGGAGAATGTGTGAATCCTAAAATATCAGAAAACAATTGTCAAAAATTGTTTCTACATGAAGCTGAAAAAAAAATAAATATTTTAATGAGCTTCTATATTTCTAGACTCATATTCTCTTTTAATTTAATTTTTCTTATTTTTTAAAGGTCACCATATTCTAAAACCTTTCTAGGTTGGCTGGACTTAAATAGTTATTAAGTGACATATAAGCTAATATAAATCACCGCGGTGGAACATTAGTGGATGTCTACTGTCAATATGAAAATATAATTTTCGCACAACATAGAAGAAGCACTCAACAATGGACAGGATTTGATAGGGATAGATATGTGATTACATTGCTATAATGAAGAATCTGTTCCCAGATGAGGATTTCTCCTGCCAATGGAGGTTAACATGTTCTCTGCAACTCATAATGTTAGGGTGTTGCTTATAGTACTCTGAGATTAAATGACTTGTCATCCAGCATGTATTAGAGGTAGGATTTGAACCCATATCTTTGGTTCTCTAAATAACAGTGGCCAACGTTGTTTTGGGTTTTGGAGGAGTTTTTTAGACAATGATTTTAAGAGTTATTTTCACACATCCTGTCTTACTTCTTCAAATTCAGTTACAAGACAAGAAATATAATGATAAATTGAAAAGAAATTTATATGAACATAGTTAATAGTGGCAAAGTTCACTTTCCTCCAGCACTTATCCTCCATCATGCTGTCATCTTTTAAGATATCTACCACTCTGTTTCCTTCTGTCTCTGCCATCATGTCTGGCAAGAAAGGTAGGAAGAATCCACTGAATGTTACTACCACTGATTCAAAAGACATATCTGTCATTGGCTTAATCAAAAAATCAAGAAGTGAATAATCTGAACAGTAATCATCATAGTTCTCTGAAGTAGCAGCTCTGAATTAAAAATAAATGTCCATTTTTTTAAAGTGTTTATTTGTACTGATAATCCCACAAAATAGCAGGTCTCTTCATCTTTGGAACAGACCTATTAATTTCAACAGAACCATTAATTATTCTAATTCTTGACTTCTTTGGTTCCATGGAAGTCTCTAAGGAATAAACGTGTATTCCTAAATCGTAGTGCTTTTTCAAAAGCATTTATACACCTTGGGCCAAGGTTAAAAAAAATAGTGACCTCAATAACTTCAAGTTCAGCAAACTTATGTTAAATATCTTGTTATTTTGCGGTCATTTTCAATTCTTTGTGATCTAATTCGGGGCTTTCTTGACAAAGATACTGGAGCAGTTTGTCATTTGCTTCTCCATATCACTTTACAAATGAGGAAACTGAGGCAAACAGGGTTAAGTGACTTGCCCATGGTCACATAGCTAAGGTCAGATTTGAACTCGTCTTCCTGACTCCAGGCCCCAATTCTGTGTGTATACATACATACATATATATATATATATATATGTATATGTATATGTATACATATATATGTGAGAAACAATGTGGCATAACGCTTAGAAAGCTGACCTTGAAGTTCAGAAAGCCTGGGCTCAACTCCAGCCTCTAACATCCTGTCATTGAGGTAACATTAACTCCTAGACCCTGAAAAACCTTGTATTTTCATGAATTGCAGAATTGTTGATTCCTAACTGGCTGAAGGAATTTCCTCACTGGAAGTTCCCTACTCAGAAGAAATCACAGCTCTAAATGATTTAAAAAACTCTACTACTATCTATCTCACAAGATTATATGGAAAAATCTCTGTAAAATGCATTATAAATGTGTTGCTATTTTCAAAATAAATCTTTCATTGTTTTCTTTATATTAATTCTCTATATTCCATAAAGGATGAACACNCATATATATATATATATATATATATATATATATATATATATGTATATGTATATGTATACATATATATGTGAGAAACAATGTGGCATAACGCTTAGAAAGCTGACCTTGAAGTTCAGAAAGCCTGGGCTCAACTCCAGCCTCTAACATCCTGTCATTGAGGTAACATTAACTCCTAGACCCTGAAAAACCTTGTATTTTCATGAATTGCAGAATTGTTGATTCCTAACTGGCTGAAGGAATTTCCTCACTGGAAGTTCCCTACTCAGAAGAAATCACAGCTCTAAATGATTTAAAAAACTCTACTACTATCTATCTCACAAGATTATATGGAAAAATCTCTGTAAAATGCATTATAAATGTGTTGCTATTTTCAAAATAAATCTTTCATTAAGTTTTCTTTATATTAATTCTCTATATTCCATAAAGGATGAACACTGAGATGGAGAAGAACTTTTAAATAAAGATTATAGATTTAGAACTATTAAGGATTTTAGAGGTCACTCAATCATAAAAATCTCCAAAATTAAAAATAAAATCATTTAAAATAAAACAGAACACTCTCCATCTACATTTTCCCCATTTACATTCCCCAAGTAAAGTGCATAATTCATTTTTATCATAATATTCATATTAGTGAAATGTAACATCAAGTAATAGATAGAGGATTGACTTCAGGGTCCAGAAAAAAATGGTTTCACCTCTACCTCTGGCACATGCTGGCTTTGTGACTGTGTGACCCTAGGGAAGGAGATACTGATCTTCATGGGTATAAATATTTCCTCACTTCAAGCTACCTACACAAACAAAATCATGGGTCCAATAAAAAAAATTCACATTAGAGATGCATAAGACTCCAGAATAATCCATTATTTCTCTCATCATATGGTGGTCTATAACATCTTGTTTCCAGGTTGTAAGTCTTTATTCACATCCATTGTTGATCCTAAAAGGGGCTCTAGGAATGAAAACAATCTAGAAAATGGAAGAAGGAAAAAGAATAAAGCAGAGAGAAAGAAAGTCATAAAAATGAAAATAGAGGAAGGTAATAAAACATGTGAAAAGAAGAGAGTAAAATCCTAAAGGCCACATCAGTAAATGCATAGATAAATTTGATTTTAATTCTATTCATATTCATGCCATCAAGCTTAGATTTCTAGAAAAATGTGATTTATGGACTAGGAAGAAAAGATTACCATCCTTTTATTCTTTTCTTGAATAAAGGGTATGTGTAAAGTTGAGGGGAATACACAGAAAAAATTTTCTTGGCCTATAGCTATAGTGTTACCCTTAATAATGAAGTACAGTCATGATATAAATCTAAGGGACTACTATTATTTTAGGGGCCAAAATGTGAAAGTCTTACAATAAGAAAGAAGCACAAATCTAGGGCCATTACTTATCTAGCAGTCAGCTAGCTAATGACCATAAATACCCATTTTATGATAAATATATTCATAGTATTTTTGTGACTACAAAAAGCTTTCACATACATCATCTTATTTTAACCTCACAACAGAGCTAATATGCAGGAGCTATGTGTTTTTATTATGTCTGTTTCCCATTTTTACAGATGAGAAATTGAAGTTCAGAGAAATAAAAAATATAAAATGTATAATTGGCAGGTCCTGACCTTAAACCAAAGTCCTTTAATCCCAGTGTCCTTTCCTCTGCACCCTATCACCTTCATTGATGTCACTACACTCAAAAGGAGTTCTTTTTTTGCCTATCTAGTTAAAGATCAATAAATAAAAGATTTCTGTATTTTGTTCTCCAAATCTATATTCCCTTCTATAAACTTCTTTATTCCCAGGGGAGGAAAAACTATTCAAGCTCTAAGTATGTACTAAAACTGGAATGAAACTTACTTATTCTGAAATATGAGGAATTTCCATTCTGTCACTTTACCTTTAGTAATAAATAGTTTAAATTTTTGTTAGGAGAAAGCCATACCCATTTTTGTTAGTCCTGCGGAATGATGCTTGAATGGAAGAAACACTTCTCGCCATGAATAAACTGTGAAATGTAGGTGAAAATTAAATTTAGTTACAGCTGCCAAACTATGAGCCTGCTCTTCATGATGGCTGTCTCGCTTAAACAAGTACGGCTGTTTATGACACGAAAGGCTAAAAAACTTGCCACTGAGGAGCAGAACTTGACTGTCTAGGAAAAGGAAAATAAATCTACAACTTTGCTAGGGTCACTGCAGAATGGCTTGTCTGGGAATTGCTGTCTGCCATGACTTCTCTATTGATCAGTTGTTACTGAAATTTCTTTGCTCTTCTGTCACAAATGTGGATTGGAAAGAGTGGGGAGAAGTGAACTTTGTCACTCTATCCAAATGCAACTAAAAAGTCAGTATATGAAATTAATTTCATTAGTGTTCATAAGGCTCTTAAAGTGTTTAGATCTTTTTTTAAAGTGGAAACTTCTGGAATGAAATATACATAACAGAGAAATGATGAGGGCTTAAGAAAAGAACAAAATTCAAACCCTTTCTAAAAGGTAGCCTAGGCAATACAGGGCAAACAGGAAAAGGCAGCCATCATGACCATCAGTTAGTTCAGAGATAACAGTGTAAAGGCAATCTCTATTTTTTTACTACATTTTTTATCATGAAGAGTGCTTATACCATTCACACACTGAAAATGCTGGACTAAGAAGAGTAGGTATGATTTTCTTTTAACTAAAGTACATTATCTACATGGTATTTAAGCTGTGATAATGATTCTTCTGGAATACCTCTATGCTTAATTTGATTTTAAAAGACAACAGGGCTGTTAAGTTCCAAATTTGACATACTACTAAGCAATTTACCATTGTTGAAAAGGTTTCACTTGTTTATTAGATGCATACAAGTGAGAATACCTGCTCAGCCTGATTAAAGAATTTACCAAGAATTGTTCCTTGATAAAAGACAGAAAAAGAATATTGTTTGTGTTATTGTAGGTCCACTTAGTACATTTTTGAAGAATTAATCTAAAATGGAATGATGGTAGTGATATATTAATGAGGGTTGGAGACGGTTTTATCATTGTTCTTTTTTTTAAAAACAGTGATTTCAAAATTAGAAGGAACTCCCAATGAGGAAACCTCTAATATCCATTAGAGTTGGCATTAACTTTACAATTGATAGTCTTAGAATTGTCTCAATTACTGATATGAAATTCACAGTGCTATGCATCCTTCACCCATTACTTGAAATCCATTCATTCATTCATCCATTGAACAAATAGTTATAGAACATAAGTGTTGTACAAGATGCCAAAGAAAAGGAATAATAGAAACAGAGCTCCAGGGTGCAGGAGAGAAATATTTCTTAGAAAAAAATAGTCAAGATCAGGGTCTTTGGAAGAATTAAAGAATGATATAGGCGAAATAATTATATTTTCTTTCCTATCATCCTTGTCACTCCTCAGAAAATGATGGAATTTTCTCCTTCTTTATATCTCAACTCTGATATTGAACTATGATAGAAGTAAAGACTAAATATTCCTAAAGATATTCACTGACGCAACCTGAATAGGAAGTCTCCTAGCATCTTTTAAGCTATACTGTTGCAGTGCTAATAACAATGAATTATAGAAAATAACTTTACTTCTCCCTGCTGTCTTGGTTAGAAGTGGCATTGAAAGTTTAGAGTGAAATCATCCATATCACTCTAGATCACATCACTGGGGCAAAGTGGTCCTCCTCCTCCTTCCTTCTATCTACTCATTTAAAAAAATCAATTTATGAAAGTCAACTGGGTTAGCCCTGGGAAAAGAAACATAACTCATTTAAAGCTGTGTTGAATTATTAATATAAGATCAACTTTTAAACAAAAAGCACACTACCTTCTTATTATTGAAAAATCATGTGGTCTAGCCATCCACTTATCAAAAATATTGACATGATATTTAAATGTAACAATATTAAACTTTCTTCCATGATTTCAGTAAAATGCTTTTTGGTATATTGACATATGTCATATCTACCTTATTATGATCTTTGATTTGTTCAAGACCCAAATGAAACAATAAATCCTGAAGGCTATCTCTCAAAATCTGTGACCATTTTGTTATAATATCCTCTATGCTTCTTCAGCAATAAAAAATCTCAGTTCCTGTATAAGGTTCCATCATTTTTCCCAGAGAATAATGTAAACCATAGCCCAAATGATAATTCTAACCCACCTAATCAGGAAGAATGTTTTTCCACAAATGATTAAAGTGAACAAACTAAGATGAACAAAGAGAAGAACATTTAGCCCTTACTACCTAAGGACTCACACATCACTGACACCTGTCAATTGATGAGGACATGTTCACCATATACAGCACTAGGATACCAAAACACTGAAATAACTTTTCTGTTCTAAAAATAATGATGAATTGAGAAGGTGACTGAATGTAGCATAGCCCGATTCTTGGAACTTAACTATTAGCCTAATTTACAGGAACAGTAAAGGAAGGAAAAAACCCAATCCTCTCTTTCTACCAAGAGGTGTTTACATTTTGTATAATACTAAGGAGCTTTTCCCACAATAATTTCTACAATAATCCTGGAATAATCTAATTTGCCAGGTATTTAAAAATTATTTTGCCTATAGTATAGGTCAGTGATGACAAACCTTTTAGAAATCACATGCTATATCCTGCTCCCTGCCCCCCAGAGACTGTGTGGTGTGCCTGGCCCCCCAGGTCCTGGGTGTACCCTATCCCCTGCCCCCGCACACACACACACACACAGGGGAGGGGGAAAATGCTCCGACCGCATCCCTCTGCCTTTCTAGTAACAAATTCTGGGGGGTTGAGGGGAAAGGGTGGCACACATGCCCACAGAGAGAGGTCTGTGTGCCATCTTTGGCACATGTGCCATAGGTTCACCATCACTGGTATAGGTTTAATAATAATAACTCCAATGTATATAGTGATTTAAGCCTTGTAAAATGTTCTCACACTAACTAACTCTAAAGTAGATAGTCCATGTTGTAGAATTCCCTTTAACAGATAAATAAACTGGGGCTCTTAAATTTTGAATAACTCAGTTATCATCAAACAGCTAATAAGCATCTGATATAGGATTCAAAACTGTCTCCTAACAATAAATCCAGCACTATTTCAACAAATATGGTACTCTATTAATAATTATTGTTAATTGACTCTTGAAAATGAAACATTGTCCAAGATTGGTGCTAGGTATACTCCTGTAGTTGCTTGCTGTGGTAGTCTCTCACTCAAAAGGAAGTAGACATTGGCAAATCTTTTGAGCTTGAGAATTTTAAGCTGCAATGGGCTAAGCCAAACAAGTGTGTACACTAACTGTGTGAGCTCTTGGAAGCAGGGCTAGAGTGGAAAGCAGAGTAGGTAAATTTGCCTAAGAAGGAGTAAACTAGGACAGATTAGAAATTGAGGAGGGAAAAATTCTAGTGTTGGACAGTAATGGTGTAGCCTTGGAAGAAGGAAGAAAGGAAAGTAGGAAGGGAGAAAGAAAAAGAGGGGAGGAAGATTAGCTTCAATGTATAGCTATATAGAACTAAATAAATTGACACTGATAAACTGTAGAGCGTCCAGCAAACAGCCAAAGTGAGGTGCCTTGAGACCATGCCATATGAGGACCTGTTAAAAGAACTGTGTGTGTTTAGCCTGAAGAAGAGAAGACTCATGGGAAACATAATAGTGACCTCTAAATCTTCAAGGATTTGGGGGGCAGCTGGGTAGCTCAGTGGATTGAGAGCCAGGCCTAGAGATGGGAGATCCTAGGTTCAAATCCGGCCACAGACACTTCCCAGCTGTGTGACCCTGGACAAGTCACTTGACCCCCATTGCCTACCCTTACTACTCTTCTGCCTTGGAGCCAATACACAGTATTGGCTCCAAGACAGAAGGGAAAAGTTTTGAAAAATAAATAATTAAATAAAATAAATCTTCAAGGATTTGGAGGGATGTCATGTGGAAGAGAAATTAATTTGTTATGTTTGGTTCCAGAAGGTAGAATCAGGAGGAAAGAGCGGATGATAAGAAGAGGCAAATTTAGGCTGAAGGGCAAGTAAAACTTCCTAACTATTAAGAATATCCAAAAGGAAAATGGAGTACTGAGGAAGGTATTTGGCTTTCCCTCCATGAAAGTCTTTAAAGTAGAGGGTGGACAATAACTTGTCAAGTATGCCAGAATAGGAATTCCTTCTTTGTATGAGTGGATGAGATGGATCCAAATCCCTTCCAAATCTCGAATCCTATAACTTTGTGATATCTGAAATAATCTCATCTATAATAGCATGGATGATATATTACAACATAAAGATAAGAAAGTTGAAAAACATTAATGCTATATAATATGCAAATATGGTACACTGAAGAGAATTTTTATGACAAGTTTAGATATGCCATTGGATCATTATATATTCTATGAGACAAACTTGAAATTATATTTAACAATAAGATATTTTTGTACTTGGAAGAGAAAGTTCTAGAAATACCTTTGAGATGATCTGAAGATGGAGAGAGAGAGAGAGAGAGAGAGAGAGAGAGAGAGAGAGAGAGAGAGAGAGAAACAGAAACAAAGAGAAAATTATTGTATAGTTAAAGAGGTATGACTTAAGCCATACCAGAATTTCTATTAAATGGGTAGATCAATAGGGGCCAACCTTAGTTAAAGTCTATAATAATTAAAATAATTTCTAACAATATAATAACTACAGTAAAATTGCCATGCTACTTCTCTCTTTATAGCTATGTTTTTCAAGATAAAAAGAATAAAAAATGTATTTCAAGAGACATGTTCAATTTTCTTTGGTATTTATTTTTAAATGGTTCCATTATTTTAACTAAATATGGTAATGCTCTTGAAGAAACATCTTTATGTATGTAAATAATAAAAAGGATAAAATAATATAAAGAACAAAATCCCTGAAAAGTCAACTACTTGGCAATATATCCTATCACAACATTCCAGTAAAGTAATTCTTAGTCATTAAATTCAGTTATTTTTAGAAAACAGTACTTCACTAGAAAAATATTAGTTCAACATAAAGAAAATCTGAATATTTTAAGAAATAGCTAGGAGGCCTAAGACCATTTTGCTGGTTTACACTTGTAGGCCTACCATGCACTTTCAGGGTTAACAAAACAGTCATTTCACAAATAATACAAATCTACTGACATATAAAGAAAGCTTAAACAAAAGGAATCCACCTGGATTTCTCCCCCTCCTGCTGAATTTTAGACACTGGATTCCTTTGTAGGAAAATGCCAAGGAGAAAATCAATCAGATACAATTTCAACAACCTACTAAATTTCACAATCTAACAAAGGAGAAACAGTGTGTGCTACATAATTTACAAAAACGTCAAGACACTCATAAATCCACTGACAAAGGAGAAAGCATAGAAGTCTGAAACAAGGAATATTATATTCTGTTGAAGAGTTAACACAATAATTGTCAGACTCCAAGTTTTAGGTTAATATGCTTGAATATCTGTTGTAAACAATTTTGAACAAATAAGACTACAAATTATGATTGAAATTCTTTTTTGGCCATTCATAATCTTTTTTATATCAAACTTTAAATATTATTCAATAATAACTACCTAAAAAATACTGGTATATTATAGCCTCCTAAAAAGTAAATCATTAAAGTAAGAGATGATGATTGTCTTCAACTTCTGTGAAGTACTTTGCCTAACAAATGAAAAAATTACAAGAAGCACTTTTAAATCCCTAATGCCATTCTCAGAAGAAAAATATAAATCATTTTCTTTGTATACTTTATGCAAATTTTCAAGTCTTTCTACTCTACGATTTAAGCATGCCAACCTCTGCAAATCAAAATATTACTAAAAGTCAATACCAACAAAATTTTATTTAATATACTGATTTTATGAAGAAAATTTCATTTTTAGAGCTCATCAAGTTCATGGTTACTGTTTTTCATAAAATTTATAATGTTACCCAGTATTTTTAAATGAAATTTCCATATTGAGCAAGAGGAGGTGTGAGGATAAGAACAAAAATAGATTTTTTCTTCATGCTTTGCATTTTGATTTAGTAAGAAGTTTTAAAAGACAGTTTGAGAAAAATAGAAGGCAAATATGTAAATTTCAAATAAGTTATATGATTGTGAAACATTTTCCTCGGAAAAAATCCTTTGTTTTTGACACTTACCATTGAATATAGATTCTAAAATTACAATCATAGTTCATTCTTCAAAAATATCTTTCTACATATGCAAAGTTAATTATATTCTAGGATGAACTCGATTAAGCCAAAGAGTTCAGTCAAAATAGTTCTCCATGATACTGAACACAGCCTTGGCTATTATACTTGGAGATCCTGTTATCATATAGAAAAATAGAAATGAAGAGTTAGAAGGGACCCAGTAAGTCACCCAATTCAGCCCATACCTGAAGTTTGAATCTCTCACCTACATCATACTCAATAAGGAGAAAATCAGCCCCTTTGAAGTATGCCAGAGGTAAAGAATTCACTATCTTCCTCGTTAGTTACTATGGTTATAAAGACGCTTAAACAAAAAAAAGTCTTTTAAATTGGGATCACCTTAATGAAGATGATAATATCAGAGAAACTTGGGAAGATTTGTATGAACTGATGCTGAATGCAATAGAAACATGAGAACATTTTGTACAGTAATCACAACACCACAAACACAAACTTTGAAAGACTTAAGAACTCTGATCAATACAATGACCAACAATTATTCCAGAGAACCCAAAATCTTAATTACCTCTGAAACAGAGGTGTGAATCAAGTCATATTTTCATATGACCACTGTGGGAATTTGTTTTGCTTGACCAAGAATAGTTTTTAAAAAGGTTTTCTTTTCTTTTTCAGATGAGAGATATAGGAAAAGGAGAAAATGGATTTTTATTAACTGAAAAATGAATTTAATTTTTAAAATTAAGCTTGTTGAAAGCTGAGATTATTTCACTCTTCACTTCTCTGGCACATAGTGTAGTGTCTGGCACATGGTAGCTAATTTAATAAATGCTTGTTGATTGGTTGTTCAGAAAAAAATGACTCTTTCAATCACTGTATACCTGGTTAGACTATTATAATAATTCATCACTGATCAACTAAGGTATATCTTCAACTTAAACTATTATTTAAAGTGACCCAAACATTAGGTCTCCTAATTTTTCTCCTTTTAATAGAAATATATAGTACTTCTATAGGCAATGAGGTACAGTGGACAGAAACTGGATTAGAATTCAGGAGACCTGGGTTCAAATTCTAGCTCTGCTGCTTACCACTGGTGTGGTTCCTAATCTGTACAGTACAAACTAGAAATGATCAAAGGTCTCACTATGATCCTATGATATTACATATTGTTGATGCACAAAAGCATGCTCCAGTTTGTGGACCTGAGGTTAGTCTTTAAACAATTAAATGGAAGACAAAAATATTAGTCCCATTTGCTTTTGAGTATATTTTTATCATAGTGGAGATTATGAGGATGAATTGGAAAAAATGAACATATCATAGATCCTATAATCTATCTATTTGACCATGATCTGGACATAGGAAAACAGAGTGATGTAATAGTATGTGCCTGATGGGATTTTTTTCCCACTAAATTAAAAAAAATGGTCATCTTTGTCTAGTTTTTTACTTCTGCTCACATAATTATATATTTACAGCAATACTAACTCTTATTTAATGATATAGCAGAAATGACAGTCAAGTAAAAATATCAGACTAAGTCATATTATAATTTCACTCAAGGATAGTAGAGTATACATGCCCAAGGATGACAGAATTGTTCATGTAAAAACCTTAGGGCCATCTAGTCAATCCCTTCATTTTACAAATGAAGAACTGAATGAAGTCCAGAGTTAATTTTAACCCATATCCCCCAGTTGCATAAACAATATTCTACCATAGTTTTGTGGAAGATTATTTTGAGTGGAGTACACATGGATAGGACTATTCAAAATCCTGAAATATGTCTTTGAGATACTCTTAATCATAATCTTAATTCTGTCCTTTTCCTACCTCCACCATTCCCTATACTTTTACAATCTCTCTTACATCCAAATTTTACTCAGTCCAAGCTATTAGATCCTTGATAAAGGGTTGATTAACCACTACAATTTTGACCAATAAGAGCTCAGAGTGTAAAAAAAAAGGAGATAAAAGGATTGTGGATAGAACACATAAATTGAAGTCAGCCTATTTACTAGCTTTGTGACCTAGCCTAAGTTAGTAAACCTTTGTGAGGCTTGTCATTTGGAAAATAAAAGGGTAGAACTAAATCAGAGGTTCTTGAACTCCTGACCCATTATCAGAATATTGCTTTTATAGACCTGAAATGAAATACATAGGATAATGAAAGAATGTAATTTATTGAAATCAAGCTATCAATTTTTTTAAAGTTCAAGGACTTCAAGTTAAGAACTGTTAGACTTCATGATTCCTAAGTTTCTGAACCAACTCTAAATCCTACAAATAAACCCCATTGGGGTTTTTTAAAGAGTTGAGGCAAAAAATCGGACCACTGACCCACTATCTTCAATTTACTACTTATAAGCTCAAGACATCAAGACTTATTCCCTTGGGTTACACACTCAATTCTTCCTTGATCAGTGTGTCACACTGCACAGTGATTTGTGCATATGTGTGAATGTCTAGGCACACACAGAAGTATATACTCTATGATTTATAATCACTCCAAACTTCTTGGTCCTGATAGAGAATCTGCTACCTTCATTTCCCCTCCCCTATGACAGAGTAAACAAAGATTTGGCATACCACTTCTTAAAAGTATTGGACATAGGTGTCAGAGTACTTACAGAATTAAAAACCTAGTTTTGAGAGAAAGAAATTACATATATCATTTACAAAAATCACCAGCACAACATTAATTCAGGGACCAAAGTTTGTGAACACTGTCTTTCTTAACTTGACTCTGAGGTATTCTGGCAACAAAAGACTTCCAGGTGCGGGCAGTTGCCTCATGTACCTGTAGCCCATCTTTAAGGTGAAAAGTTTTAACAAGTCAAACCTAAATATGACTGTGTAGAATAGTCTGAATCACAAAAGAGTGGATAACTTTCCTGAAATGATCAGCAGTATCATTTGGAATCTCTTTTAAAAAAAATCAAATCAGCATCTGCAAGCATGACCTGTTACTAAGATGCATAAGTAGAACAAAAGAGAAGATCAAAGTTCACTACTTATTAAGAGAATCCTATGAGATCTAAAGTCTAATCTATAAAGGCAGGATAGAACCATTGGGTAAAATTTTTGCAAAAAAAACTAACCACCCACAGAAACACGTATGAGCACACTCACACACAGCCCATGCACCTACACACACACACACACACACCTACTAAACTGTACTGTCAGCAGCCCTTATCAGGCCTTCACTCTTGGCCATCCATGCTTTTAATTATCCTGTGCTATTAATAAAACTGTATTGAGAGCAAGTAATGTCACCTGATTTAGATTTTTATTTCAAAATAAAGTGAAAATTAGACATAGCCTGAATTGTTGTTTGGACAATTAACCAGAAAAATAAAACAAGATAAAGCAAACCTTTTAAAAGGCTAATCTTTTAAGGTTATTTTAAGTGCATTTTTTTTATCAATACCATCCAATTTGGAAGCAAATTCTATTCTTTAAATAAAACCTTAGCCATGTTTGTAATAGGAGATTTAAGAGAACATTTTCTTTTCCTTTTATCCATTGTATTTCCTTGGCACCGTTTTATAAATACAATAAGACACTCCAGGGAAAATGTTTTGCTGGTGCAAAGCGACTTCTCTGCTTGTTAGAATCATTCAGTCTTTGGACTTCTGAATCACAATGCACTCCCAGCCTAGCAAATCTCAGCATGACACTTGCCATATCACATCTTACTGTCTTACCAGGATCTCTGCACTTTTACCTTCTCAAGAGTCACTAAATGCTTCAGGACTGATGGGCATAACACCAGTGACATCCCAGTTTATAGAATGTATTCCTATTAGGGAAACACTTAGTGCTACTATAAAAAGAATCCTAATTTATCTTCAAACTTGAGACCACTTGGGATGAATATTTTAGATTGAAAATCAAAACGTTTTTTAATGTTGTCTTGTGTAATTTTGTTCTAAAGTGGTTATGTAGTCTTAACAATTCTCAGTGGGCCTCCGTATTGGTTTAAAACAGTGAGCATACAGTTGATGTTAAACCCCACATTTGCATGGAGAAGCTGCCAACCAGTTTGTTCCTTCCAACATTCCTGGAATACGGCTGGCCAATAGGAGTGGGTAGAAACTATTCTCTAATCACTGCTGAAATCATTGATAGTGCTGTCTGTCCACACTATGACAGACAAAAGCTGAAATGTATTAAACATAGCAATCCATCATCCTGCAGATGGGAAGCAGGAGCCAGCAGAGTTCAGAGGGAGTGACTACCCGCTGCTTAACAATGGCTGAAGTACTGACAGTTCAGTACTCTTCATAACTACTTACAACCACCCTTCCTTCTAAGATGAATGAGTGTAATAAATGAGGGAGAAAACCTGCTGAGGACCTCAAATTTGAACACTGCTTATTTTCAAATGTAGTGTTTCCTAACCACCAGCGTCACCACGCACACCACCCCCCCAAAATTTTTTTTCAGTTGTTTAAAATGGACACAAGTTGTAAAAGGTCCGTGTTTAATTGCTTGACAAATAAAAGGCAGACTCAAGGAAAAGTATGTCCTTTAGGAAAATGGTAGGAAAATGTGTTTCCAGACTGGAAAGACAGTTCTGAACTAAAAAGCTAATACCAAATCTCACTCAGTAAAAACAGTACTTGCCTAATTAGGAATTAATTTATGTTGTCGAAAGGAACTTGGAATTTTGAATGCTGGGAGACTGACGAGGTATGTAATTTTTAAAATCACTACTGAATGGAAATGAACTATTATTTGCTAAAATTAAATTCATTTCGTAGGGTTGTTTCTCACAGGAACACATGAGTCAGAATATAGCCAAAGGAAAAACTGCAACTGCTAACACCACATTAACAAAGTATAAAAGAGAAAGACAGTTTTCTTAGGATTTCAGCCTTGTCATTTCCAATTTTCTGCTCCTTGGACATGCTTGTATTCAAATTCTGGAACATCTATTCAGCATATCAATCCTAATTAGACAATCTGGGTCTGGAAAGGATGAGAGCTGGGTCATTTGCATAATTTAATCATAAATACTCAGTGATACATATTTCCAAATGCATTTGTACAATTATCTTTTCATCCTTGGGGCAATGGTATTAATATGATTAGGCAATATTTCTGGAAAAAACAGACAAGTATGCACTCTTTTTAACTGCAGCTTAGGGCGATATGAAAAATTAATTAATTTCTGAAGAAAATCAATTTCTGTACGTGACCACATTAGACATTGCTAAACCAAGACACAGAATCCTCTTTCAATCAGGACATTTCATCAGGCCCGTCTAAACTCGGATTGTTATGTGAACATTTCAATAAAAAATTGTGGAATATTCAAGAAGCCCCTTAAAATTGGGATGGTGCTATTTCCTGGGAGCTTCCTTACATCATTTTTTAAGTGTGAGCCATTAGGTTTTATTTTAAAGCAGTGTTGTTTGACCAGTCAATCAGAAACCTTAGCATTTGGTGTGAACTCATCTTGTGTGATCTTTTATTAATGTACATTAACCAATTTCAAGGACAACAGGATAAGGTTACTGCTGAAATCCTTACTAAAGAAATGGAATTGAATTAATCTAAAATAATTTCAATTCACATTGGACTGTTTGTTTGTTATTATGAATTTGCAGAAAAAATATTTTTCAAAAGAACTACTCTCATTAGAAAAATGTTGTGACATCCATAGTACACAGCTAAGAACCCAGATGGCTAATCTTATTTTTTAAAAAGAATACTACTTTGTATGTTAATTGGTGCAAAAAGAAGAAGTCACATTTGTGGTTTTAAATGTACCATCCTTTTTCTTCTCAATCAACAGAAAAAGTAGAAATTACTGCATGCAAATGTTCAATATTCATTTAATTTGCATAAAGGTGCTTGAACAAATTTTTGATTCTAACAAGCTCATTTTTCATGCGTTTTGTCTTTCATCCTAATCTAGCATCTGTCATTCCTTTTTGAAGTTATTATCGGCCCAATTCCCTCTTGGACATGGTTGCTGGGTGACCGGTATCTTAGCACCCACTTTGACAGGAACAGATGTGAATCTGATCAAGAGATTTCCCAGGAGTACCTGAAATCACAAACAACTTTTGTGAAAAACAAACAGCATCCCTGTCATGGGCCCTCACTTAACCCCCTCCCAAAAAGAAAAGGGGGGAAAAAGTTAGTGCATAATGACTCTAGGTCAATTAGAAAATCTACTATGCTATATATATACATATATATATATATTTTTTTGTAAACTCAAAATGGAAAACTGAACTAAAGTACTTGAAAATGATTGAGGTTGGTGATTTTACATCCTAAAAAAAGTGGGACTTTATTCTAACTTCACAGAAAAATCTCTTAAAACTATTTTTATTTCATACTTCATATCTACTTCAGTGCTTGCAAAGTATTTTTCATATTTTTCTGAAAAAAGAGCATTATTGCAAACATATTTTAAAAATAAACTAGTAATAAAGATTGTTTTGACTGCAGAGTTTGATACTGATACTTAAGAATTACTTTTATAGGAGAAATTAGAATGCCATACGTTCATCTCTCCTTCCATTTATTTTTGTTCATATTTCTTTACTAGAATGTAAAAAGGTAAGTTGAATCTTATCCTTTCACCTATTTTTTATAAGTTCACATACTTATACTATCAATCATCATAGGTTCATGGATATAAAGCTAGAAATGACATTAAAAACCAGCTAGGTCAATTTTCTCATTTTACAGATTAGAACACTGAGAGCCACAGTAGTGAGATGACTTGTCCAAGATAATATAGATAGGCAGACTGAGGATTAAAATTCAGGTCCTCTATCACTAAATCAACCCTTTTTCCACTGAACCACTGGACTATATGAAAGAAATAAAGCTGTAGTTATCCCTTGAGATAAAAAGAAACCACTAACCGTACTGAATATATAAATCATCAACTTTAGGCAGTGAAGTCATCTCCCCTTCCTCCATTCATAATTAAAGAAGAAGGACCTGTCATATGGCTATGCTCAAAAATCTTACTACAGACAGTAAAATGCAAACAGATAACCCAGCAAATATCCAGTTATTTAAGTCAAACAGGTATTTAGAAATAATTGATAGATAATTGATCACACATTTCAATCTTAGTCAAGGTAGTTGGAAGTTATGTGGACACACCAACAAAGTCTATTTATAACTAAAATAAATTTTGGCTACAGAGAAAATGAGAAAAAAACAAAACTATTTTTAAAAATTCATGCTTATGACTTATGAAGCTCCTAGGGAACACAGCATAACTTTCTAGTTCCTTCACATAAAATTATAAATGTTCTTTATAAGCCTAGAAGTTATTTCTTCCAAGGAAAATATTCTAATAATCCTCTTTAATCTGTTCTTGTGAGGAAATAAGAGACAATGATTAATTCAGTCTAGTGTTGGAGAAGTTAAACAATAGAGAAGTGAATGGTCCTTCAAATTTTGAATTTGTTTTAATTAAGAAAGGAACCGTTCTTTACTTTCAGCCCCAAAAAATCTACTTACAGAACTTTCTATGTGCTATTAGTAATATGCCTGTGGATTTAAGAAAAGAAAGGATTGAACCCCATCCTCTCTCCTAAAGGTCCTCCATTTAAGAGCTGTCAAAAATGAAGGGCTTTTGCTTCCCTGCCCCTTTACCTGAGGGCATAATCAACTTCCCATGTACCAAAAACTTCTGAACATAGTGGCCTTCTAATAAAAGCCTTAGGAAAAAAAAAACACACTAACACAGGTCTAAAGTCTTCCTTATTTGATTATAAAATATTTACCATGGCTTTTCCAACACAGAACTAGTTTACTATGTGGATTTAGATAAGATTGAAAAAAAATGTGATCAATCCAATCTCATGACTACACATAAGTAGTCATGAGTACTACACATAAGTAGCAGAACCTACTGAATTTCTGATATCCCACTATTTGGTTCCATGATAGAAACTATATCTGTTCAGATTCATTAGGCTAGTGACTAGCCTAAATAAAAAGAACTACTTAAGATGAGATAGTGGTTTCCATTTCAGATAAGGAGAATCTTATGTAGTTTTAAATGAAAGACACAAATATGAATTAATTATTCCCATACTCAATTAAGTGCACTAAATTTTTCTTTCCCCTAAAACTAATTGTGTCTTTGGATTTCAGTAACATTTAAAAAAAAACAACCTCTCAATGTCATGCTACAAAAAGAAAATCAACATCACTACAAAATAAAAAGGGTAATGGTAACTGAACTGAAGAAGGTTATTCATGAATAATATAAAAAACAATTTCCTAAATCTATCCACTTACTAAATTTAGTAGCCAAACAGGTGTTAAGGGGAAGAAAAATCAAATTTGACCCATAAGTCTCCAATATTAAGGTTTGAATTGGGATCAGTTCATTCCTTTCCCATGGGGTAACTTGTATAAATGTAATTCTATGGTTTCATAAAAGCAGGTCAAGTTTCTATCCCTGGGGGTCTGGGCAATTTGAAGCATGGAAGCACTCTTCCTGGTTACAAGTTCAAATCTGCATGCATCTCTGATGGAGTGAAAAAAATTAACTGAACAGAAGATGCATATTCATCTTTGATTATAATATGCACTTGTCAGAGAATTCTTAAACACTGAAGAATAAAAGCATCGGAGCTCACAAAATAAAAAAATTAAATTAAATCATTCTTCATCTATCTTTCTTTTCCTTGTAAAATAAAGGCATCTCCTTATAGCATTATACATCTTTAGTTTCCCTTCAGTGTATACAAAATTAGTGGTGACCTAATCTGTAGATGCCATTAATCTTTTAATGTTCATTGTTTTCATTTTTAAAATTCCACGTAATGTTGGGTGATATATTTTCCCCCCATAGGCAGTCACTATGTTATGAGAGTCTTTCTACCTGTAATCAATAAATGCCTGAACTTTCACCAAAGATGCAAATACTTGAGGAATGCTTTAGAAAGATTAAGAAAGTTACTGATTTCAATTTAAGTCATCCACTATCAGTGTTTTCAAAGACAATTACAAGCCACTGCATAAAGTGGTAATCACCTTACCTTTACCTGTAGATTTAACCCCTTACCTCCATCCCTTACTCATCTCATTGATGGCAAAGTTTCAACAGAGTGGTTATCTATAAGACTATGGAATTGTTTTCCTATCATCTTTATATAACTATTTAAAAAGCCATTCTTTTTTATGAAGCACAGGAAATCCTGAAAATAATTATTATGAATATAAAAAAGAAATGGGGGTGAGGGTGGGAAATGGCATTATCATTATCAATAGTGAATCCCATCTGATTATACTCTAGGGCTATGTAATATATGTATAGAGTACAAAATTATTTTCAATTATAATGTAATTTTGCATTGAAAATTAAAGACACATTTTGGTGATTATAAAAGCAAGAGTCTAATGAAAAGTAAGCTGACTTATCAGCTATTCATTTTTATTGTATATGAAACAAGTTTGAAAAATCAGTTTAAGTTAAATTACCTCCCTCTTTATCTAAACTTAATCTAACAGTATCAAGAAAGGACAGAGAAGTGAATTAAATGAAAATACATTTTATTGACAATTAAAAGAGTTCATCTTTTAACTTTCTTCTATTTTTATAGAGTACAGCATGGAAAAACTTTAGAAGAAAAAGGAAGCTAACTGGATAGGCAGCTTATCAGCCTACAGTGCCTATTGATTGAATAAGATGTCAAATAGGTATTATGGATTTTTCAGCACTGCTGTGATGTATTTTGAGTTTCGAAATTCTAAAAGGTAAGATTGCCAATTGTGATTCTAATAACAGAATATATATGAACAGCTCATTTGTAAAATGTATCTTCACATAAAAGTATCTTGCTAAAATCAGTTTAACTCTGTTATCCTTTACATGGCATGTGTAAGGTTGTATATTACAAGTGAAAGGAGTTAAATTTCACACTTCAATACTGCTCAATACAGGCACAAACAAATATACCATGAAATTTATAAACAGCTTAAATTAGCCAAAGTACATATAACGCATATGTCTATGTATGAATGTGTCCACATTCATCTAGTTAGAGAGATCTGCAAATTATTTACTGTACCAGATGTATATGTATATGGTTCACAAAGCTATCTGTCATATTGCATAGAAAACAGAACTTGGCATAAAGAAGATCTGGGTGTATTTCTTACCCTGCCACATACTAAATGTCAAGCAAGTGACCTAATCCCTTAGTGTACAAAAATACTAAGTTTCTAAGTTGCTGATGACTTGTCAGTCTACATTGGTGAAAGGAGTTTCCATACTATGAGTTATGATTGAGAAATCACTTTTCCAGAACCCTCCAGCCCCATTGCACTGAATGTGGCATAGAAATATTAATGCTTCAAGAGACAAAGTTGTTTCTTGTATCCTGGGCTATGGGTTAATATTTAGCCAGAAGGCTGGAACTTGAAGGAGTTAAAATGAGAGCACAAGGACTTCTTTCTATGACTTTTAGAGTCTTCTAAGAAGGAAAAAGCATGTGACATAATTTTCATCCTAAATCAATTATTAACATTACTTCTGCAACTAATAATAATAATAATAATTGGATTACAAGATATATTTTTCATCTTGCTGGTCCTGAATGTCTTGTCAGTTCAGTATAATTTAAGCAGGAACACAAAGGGTGATGTCAGGGCTAAGAATTTAAATAGTAACATTTGACCATTTATAGATTAACATGGTCACAGTATCACTGAAGTACTGATGATCTTTTTACACTTTGTGAGGTCCATACATCTCCTAGAATAAGATATATGAATGGCTGGGCATAAGAATAACATTCTAATAATATTTGGTTTTCTATTGCCTGTATTTTTAAGGCACTAAACAATAACTGCTCATCTTTAGCAACAAGTCCTATTGCCAAGAATTAATCTAGAAAACAGGTTTAAATTACAAGCAAAAGAAAAGAATAATATGCACAGTATTTAGACTTTTGATGATAAGTACAGGACGGCATTTTTATATCTGAGATGATTTACTTTCTATAAACATCATCATGTAACCAAAGTTTCATATATGTCTATGAAAGATGCTAACCTATTATAAATTAAATAAATGGGAGTTGTAGATAGGAAGTGAGCACTAAATAAAATTTATTAAGCAATATTTCAAAGTTTTCTATGTTATATTTCACCTTTATTTGAAAGTTGACTATATTCTAGAAATTTGGGGGGAAACATTCATTACATTTGTTTATTCACTTAAGACCTGACTTTATGATACAACTGTTCATGGTATATATTTTCAGTATATTTTAAGCAAATATGACTTTATCCACTTTCTTTCCTAGTTTATGCTATTTTATTCCTGAAAGGAAAAAAACTCTGCCTTACAGGTGGAGCAGCCAAATTATTAGTGTTTGACAGTACATAAAATCAAGATTAAGATCCATTGGCTATCATGTTATATGATGTCTTTTCATTCCTCTCACTAAAATCTATTTTATGTAATGAACTAAATATAAACTATTCTTTCCAAGAAAAAGTAGAAATTAAACACTACTATATAAACACAAATCATGGAATATAAAGCATATTCTAAAATTTGTCATTTGTACATAAACATATCAATGTTCCTAGACATGTCTGAAATATATCATATCTAATCATTGTAAGATTTTTGTAACTGTTCTAACATATACAGTAGGTGATGTTTATTCTATTCTATGCTGTTCTATTACATCATTTTTTAACTTTGTGCAAAGAAATGTGTGTTTTAGTCATTAATATCTTCTGCTTATCCTTTCTGGGCAATTTTTTATCATATTTTAACAGTTACAGTTGCAATAGATGTCTTCTTTTGGCATGCCTCTCCAAACTTTTTTCCTTTGTTTTTGTTTTTTTTTAATAGCAAGTAATCAGATGCTTTTGGCCACTTCATAGGCAAACATGCTAAGGAATGGTGAGCAAACTATCTGCATATTGTGTAGGACTCAGCTTAATCAGTTGTCTTTCAAAAACTTTTCTTCTATTCAAATACATTTAAACATGCAGAGGAAACCTAGCTTGACAGCATAGTTCAACTCCAAGCCAATTTGGATCAGAAAAGAAAACTGCCACACAGTTGGCAGAATTCAGCAATTTGGCTAATTTAGAGAACAATTTAGAAAGGTCTAAAGATGAATAAAAATTTGTGATTGAAACACCCTCTTATCTTCACATTGAGTAAACTCCTGGTTAGAGTGTAGTGGCATACCAGGAAATTATCAGTGCACCTGCTCTAAAATCCTCGATTGGAGATCAATGAATGATTTTAGTCACTCTCTACACACGTTGTGTTACATATTTTTCAAACGAAACATTTTTCTACCACTAGCTTCAGTCAATTTTATTTATGTATCAGAGGTCCATGTTGTGCTCCAGATATAATTAAAAATAGGTTCCAGAGCATCACTTAGAAAAAAGTTTGGTCAGGTTTCCAGCTTTTTGAATGACAAAAATTGAACTTTTTCTAATTATGGGCACATTTACTTAGGCTGTTCATCATTTAACAATGCAAGACAGTAATATTTTCAAACTTCTCCAATTCTGTCTAAGAATAACCACAGTTAACCATGAAAATGAAGAATAAGCAATTTTATGTTCTTGGCTAATTTTCTTTGAAAAATGAACTTGCAAGTAAGAGAATGCCACACTTTATCTTATGCTCTTAATATAAAAACAAACAATTATTGTATACTCATGTGGGAAACACTGTGAATTAAAAAAATTAAAATGTTTATAATATATTGTTAATTGGTAACGTTTTTATTTAAAATTATCCATAATTCTAAATTGAGGAGAGCAATGTATTTCACCAGTGAAATGGAGCACAAGAAGTTTACTGCTCACACTGGAAACTTTCTGTATCAAACACCTCTATCAAGACAAGATAATGAATATCTTTTATTTACAAAATCTGTGTTGAAAAGCTCAGATGTTTGAGTTCTTCAGTATGAGTACAGTATGATATTTCTTCGTTGATTCAAGGTATTTTTTTATTATTTTTTATAAAATTCAAACCATTATACAAAGTTTTAGATTTCTCTTCTTGTTGCCAACAATAGTTTTTAAAAATAAAAGTAAAAAATGTTTAAATTCCTATATCACCTACATTCTAAAAAATAAGCAAATATGAGTTCATTATCTGCTTTGACTTGTATCTCTAAAATATTTATATAAAAGCATTTAGGCATGTAGAATGGGTGCTCTATTTTCAAATTAACTGAGCAGTCCTCTCTATATATGCTATCTCCATTCTGAGAATAAGAATATGTAAAGGTCATTCAATATTTAAAACAAATGCTATTTTAAAATATAAAACTATATGGGTTTTTTTAATTGCAGATTTCAAATTACCAAATAGTTAACACAGTTTTACTCTCTCTGATACTTTAAAGGGTAAATAGCTGTGGTTAATAGAACAATAAAAAACTGCTTCAAATCTGATCATTCAACAGTCTAAGTTTTAGCATCTTTAAACCTAAGTTCTAAACTACTACATATAAAAATATGATCTAGACTTGTGTGAATCTATCTAAAAGATGCATGAAATCCAAATGTTCAAATGGTAATTACAAAGAAGTCAAATCACAACCTGCTAGGTTCTCATTTCTTATAGTACTTTATGGTAGTTGTACTCTGTTTTGCTATCAAATGGCAATTTTAATTATTAATTTACTTGACTAACAAAAGCAATTGAATGGGATAGTTTAGCAAAATAAGTGGGAAAGAAAAATAATGTTAAAGAATAATCAAATGATCACAAATAATTGCTAAAATAATGACATCAAGCCCATTAGTCTAATTTATATATATAACATGTATTCCAAAAACAAAGCATTAAATTTAAAAAAATAAAGCAAAATACGTTATTCTAGTAATTTGCTTATAGTGATTTGCCAAAAAGAAGAGTAAATTATACCCCAAACCAGCCAAAGGTATAATCAATATAAGATGACACGATTAAAGAGGTAGTTGGCTAATAGGTGCTCTCTAACTTCTGAACAAGTTTCACTTAATATAAGACATTAGACATAAAATACCTAAATATAGCATTTGACTCCTATCAGCAAGTTCCTCCCTCCTTAAACACACACACACACACACACACACACACACACACACACACACACAAACAACACACCCTATTCTAAAAGGTAGTATATTTCCGAGTTAGTTCTTAGTAACATTTGTAACTGCAGAATGTAAAATATTGTTATGGGTAATCAAATGTCATGCTTCAGAGCATTAGCTAATAATCTGTGTAGGTCAGAAAGTAAACCTTCGCCACAACCATGTACAACACTATTACAGGAATAGCTAAGAACATTATGTGGGGTAACACCTCCCATTGAACATTAAGGATGGATTATATTGCAGTAGTCAGACTACTGAGTTAGTTGGATAAATGATTTTATTGAGCAAAGTAAAACCTAGATTAGAATGTTCTTTTTTTTGTAGCCACTTTAAAGTGGAATAGTCATAGTTGGTTGAGACCTGCCAATAGCAATATCAGTAGCAACAACCAAGTATATTAACATCAATCAGGGTCCTGAATCAAGATTAATGGTAAGTAGTTTTGCATGGTCCTAAACTTGGATTTTCTCCCATAATTTACTCAACAAATCTTCCAAAGGCATAATGTATTAAAAGCTAATAAAATGAAATACTACACTTAACTTCCGTTATCAGTTTATTGCAATATTTATCAACCTTGGCCCTTTTTCTTTTAGTGAAATTCAAGAAAAAGCTACTTTCTACTCCAACTAACTTACCTGTGTGTAAACACATTATGGAGTTAAGGACTGGTTTTATTTTAAAGTTTCTATAAAGAGACACAAGTCTGTGACATAGAAAGCTAATCAAAGAATAAATCCTAAATAAATGCCTGCTGTCTCAGCGGGCCACTTAATTAAAGAATGCCAAAAGGTAGTGATTCTCTAAAAAGAGGGAAGCTGAGAGGTAAAGCACATTTTCCCAGTATCTCACTTTTTTTCCTAAAACAAATAAATTCATAATACAATTTACAAAGAAAAGTTTCCTTAAAGGAATAGTGTATTGGGGAATCTTTCACTCTCTCCTTCATTCACTGAATCCACTCATAAGACAAAATGATGAAGAGCTATAGTGACATTTCATCTATAGATATAGCATCATAGATATGTATCATCTACAGATTTTTAAAAGTGAAAGCCTTGAATGGAAGTGCACACAAATTCAATCTACTCAATGAAGTGAAATCTTTTAGACCAACTTTAATAAGTCCTGTGTTCTAAATATCCTGAATCATAATCTGTTGTTAGGGAAAATGAATTTAAAAAAACAAAACTCAATGTGACCAAGACCCAGGGAAATCAGAATTTCATCTGAAAGGGAATAAAGGTTTTTCTATACAAAAAGAATACATGTAAAACTCATTCCTAAGTCAGATCTACAAATAAGTGACTTACTGATGGCTTACTTTGTTTTTAATGGTTACAAGTTCATTAACTAACCTCCCTTGCAATAGCCAAGTTCATGCACCTATGTTTAGTTTAATAAATAATTGGAGGAAACTGATCAAGGTTTGCCTTTGTCCTTTGACAACTTCTAAATGTATTATCCTGCATTTTCTATACCCTCTGCTCTCCACCCCTCTTGTGTTGAGATCTTTATGTAAGCTCTGGTTAACCCACAGGTGATTTCTTTTTGATGGCCTCCTTTTCATCTTTTTTTTTTTAATGGTAATAACAAACTGAGCATTTACTTGCCTATTAAGAAGCACCATACTGGTAGTCAAACCAACAAAACCAATCGTATTCTATTCAAACTTTCTTATTAACTTGTGGAATGACTTTGGATAAGTTAATTAATATATTAATTCCTCAGTTTCCCCACATGAACAGTAAAATATATTTCAGGGTAAAGCAATAATAACTACATTTGCTTTTATAAAAGACTAAGAATACAGATTGGAAATATATATATTATTTCATTTAATGCAGAATCTTTTTTAATCTGTTGTTTCTTCCTTTAAGTTTTTATTTTCCCTTTTTAGTAAACATAGAGAACAAGGAGCTAGAGAATTAAAATCTAGGTGAATGAAAAAAGTAGTATTCTACTGTAAAGGTGCCAAACCACATTTTTTGGGAGGAAAGAGTTGTTTTAGTTTTAAACTTAAGACAAGAAATTGTGCTTACTACTTTCAGAAGAAACACACTGTCATACTGATTTTAAATAATACACTATTGCAGTTCTGATAGCATATTGTGGCTAAATAAAATGCATTGCAAGTCCCAGACCTAGACCTCTAAGCTCTATTAACCCTGGTTGAATCAGGAAATTCTCAATTACACATAGCAAAATATTTTACGAACAAATGGAGACAGAACTTAAATGATTCAGGCATTAATATGAACAAATTTTAGATAAAAGATAAAAAATTCAAAGAGGAAACCAGTACTTCTTAAAACTGAATATAAACTGAAAACCTTGCTGGAACATCACGTTTAATTGTAAACTAAAGTATTAATTAATACCAGGTGACAACAGTATAAGCACAATGATGATAAGAAATTTTTGAAATGTTAAGTAGTATTAAAGATGCTCTCTAATGGATTGAATTTGTCTTTTGATTCTGGGGCATCTAACCTTTAAAGCACACTAAATCATTATGTTGATCAACTTAACTATCCTTAACCTCTGAAGAAACTCTCAGAATATTTTGACCTAGGTTGTTGTTTTTTTTTCTTTCAAGAAGGTATGACAGTATGACAAAGACTTCAATTCCAAACTCTTACAAAATTGAAGGAAACTAGAAAAATATTTAAGTGAGCAGTTAAATGGCATGTTTATTATTTTATATTATACTGAAAGTGTTTTAACTAATATTTAATATGAAATGACCTTTGATTTGATATCAGTTTGTGCTATGTGTAATACACAAAAAGAACTTAGACTTACTGTTTGTTTACTGAATAGAATTATACTGAACTTTTGACAAAAAGATTTACTTTAAGAGAAAATATACCTACAGAGAATTACAACATGAATAATCTATATTTAAAATTCCTTCAAATAAAAATTGTCATTCTTGACCACTTAAAAGTTTTCTACTCAGACCAGTAGACACCAAAATGACATCTGTAGGTTCTTGGTAAATGTTTCTCTACTGGCCTTTCATTATTAAATGTTATCCCAGTAAAGGCCTTTCCCTACCCCCTCACCCCTACTTCAATCTTTTACTGCCACCTGTTCTTCACACTCACACAGATAAGTTAATAAAACTAAATTGAACAAGGGATGTCTTATGAAAACATGAAAGTAACAGTAGAGTGGGTGGGACAGAGCAGGAGATGGCAAATCTTTGCTCCTACATGTTTCTACAGAAACTTTTTTTTTTAATTTAGCGGCTTATTCCGAATCTGTATGTTAAAATTCCCAAATAACTAGAGAAAAGAGACTATCTGCCCCCTCGAACAGCACAGGAACATTTCCTAGGTGGCACCCAGCCTCCACAGGGTTCCTGTCTTTTGATTACCACTCTCAAGCTAGCCAGCCAGCTAAGGTGCAAGTCTGACAGCCTGTTTGAATCTGGTTCTTAACTCTTTCCGATAAGGGAGATCTCTCTTTCTAATCTCCTAAAGTAACTCTTACCTTCACCCCGCATCCCGTCCCATTGTCCTAATCATCTACTGGGGAGATAGAGCACTCTCTATTCTTGTCTTCACGCTTATTTTCACAGGAAAATTATGCATGTAATTCCCTCCTTCTCTTCCAACCTTCCTGTCTCTTTCCGAAACTCTAACTTGCACATTACACGCTTCCCACTTTGTTCTAAGTTTTGACTTTTGCTCCATTGCTCCTATGGGGCAAAAGATGAGCAAGAGTGGTAGTGAGGGGGTGAAGGAGGGTGGGGGTTGTGAATGTGCATGCGTGTGTGTGCGTGTGTGGTGGCAAAGGGCTTGAGGAACAATCCGAACACTACAATCTCTCAGATCCCTAAAAACTGCCCCTCTCCCGCCCCCTCCCGGTACAATCCTGCCCCTTGGAGCACGCAGGCATTGTACTGTGAAAACAGCTCTGGAACTGGATCCGTGGCTAATACATCCCAAGGCAGTCCTTGGTTCCCAGATAAATATTGGGAACGCGACAGCGCCTTCGAGCTTCTCAGTTGGCTTTCCAGTCCAATTCCCGCACCTGCTTATCCACTGAGCCACGCATCTCAGAAAGAACAGAGACAGACCTGGTGTCTTTCTCCTCTCCCTAACTCAGCTTAGCCTCTGTGTCTCACCCAGCCCAACTTCTCCCCACCGGAAGGGAACCTATCTGCCAATTCTCATTTGCCCCAAGCCAACAGCCTCACTTTCCTTCCACTTTCCTTCATTTCTTACCATCACTTGTACACACACACACACACACACACACACACACACACACACACACGTTCCATAATATGGGTCTTCTCTCTTCCCTCCACGTGACGTGCTGTAGCTGAATTCACCCTAGAGAAATGGGATACTGGTAGGCAGTTCAATTACTGGGCCAATTCTCAGACGCCAAGTCAGTTTACCCCTACTCTTTGAAGTGCTATCCCAGGACGATGTTTCCTTAGTTTCCCCAGTGCGAGGGAGTCTTGCTTCTTCCTTTGCGTCTTCACCTCTTCCTCTATAGCCCATCTCTCACCCTCCAGCCCAAGTGCCTGACCATGAAATCTGCCTCCTCCAGTTAGATTTCGCATCCCCCTATCCTGTTCCTTCCCAAACCTCCCCCAACCTCATCTTAATCATCCTCTGGAAACACGCTCCATAATAAACACAAATCACACATCCGTAAGATTAGCACTTAGGAGTGCCTGGCTTTGGAGAGCCCTAGCATCGCACGCCTCACCCCTCGCTGTGGGAGAGCAGAGGTGGGACAAGGTAGATGTCCCCAGGTTTTTAACAAACTGGGAGGAAGGAGGGCTGCGTTTCACTGCAAAATTCAATGTTTTTTCATGATCCTTTATGCACCCACCCCACGCCCCTTATTCTCAATTCGTCCTTTTCTCCCAAGTCCCTCCACAATCAAAGCACTCGGTCCCCCAGCCCAGTGTTTAACATTTTCTGGTGAGTAGGGCATGAGACTGGCAAAAGAGGAGAGAAGGAAAAGGCGGAAAGTAAGTAGAGGATAGAGTGGGTTATCCAACTTCTCAAGAGAGACGGGAAGAGGTTCACTTCAGGGAGATTTGTCAAGAATAACCCTGAAAGGAAAGGAAGGTTCCTTGATTGCCAAGGTTCTGTGGGGCTAGTGAGGCTGCACCGGACTGAATAGCAAGGAGAGGGAGAAAGAGGGGCGGAGGTAGGTGGAGAGGAGGGAGTTGGATATTAGAGGCTTCCCCCCCACACACCCCCTTTACCTTGCGTTGGTGCAGTCATTGTAGAGAGTCTCGAAATCCTTTCTGGAGATGAGTTTGCAGCGGTTCACCCCGGGCTGGATAGCCCCTAGTCCCCTCAGGATGCGAACCTGTTCCACATTGCACACCACCGGAGTGATCTCCAACCGCTTCAGTTTGGTATAGACAGTGTGCAAGCCCCCAACCAAGTGCTTTAGGAACAGGTCAAAAGCCTGGGGCAGGCAGATAAGCTCGCAGCCCTCCACAGTGAAGGAAGCCACTTTGGCCCCCCTCAGATCCACCATTTTGCACTCATTATTCTGGGGGGTATTCTCCACTGGGGAAGGGGTCGAGTACACTGGTTTCCCCGGGAGGTTGCCGCAGCTGCTGCTGCTGCTGCTGCTGCTACTGCTGCTGCTGCTGCTGCTACTGCTACTGCTGCTACTGCTGCTGCTGCTGCTGCCGCAGCTGGCGGTGCTCACGTTGAGGCTGGGGTTGGAGGTGCCGCCGCCGCCGCTGCCAGTGTTGCTGCTGCTGCTGCTGCTGCTGTTGCTGCTGCTGCTGTTGGCGGTGACCAGGCCGGGGTTGCAGTTGCCGCTGCCGCCCCCTCCGTTAC
>NC_058132.1:563211359-563243940 GCF_016433145.1 Gracilinanus agilis | reverse complement strand
GCAAGTCGAAATGAGTAGTCCTCTCCGGGGGCTGGGATTGGGGGCTGAATTTTTTTAGGGGGGGGGCAGGGAGGGAGTGGGGGAGGGCTGGCTATTGTTTTTTTGGGTCCTGCTCTAGCACAAAGTTAAAGATGAAGGTGAAAAAGAGGAGGTTTGAAGGACTTCGGTTCTCTCTGGCAAGTACATTGATCAAAGATTGAGAGGGGAATGACAGAGAGAAAATGAGCTGAAAAGTGCTGGCTGCTCTCTGGACGAGTTGTTGTTGTCACACGGTGCAGAGGGGAGGAGCTCCGGAAACTTGAAATACCCTTTGAAGCCACAAAAACCTCACTCACTAGTATTAACCCAAATTATCCAACCAGGAACCCGGAGCAAAGAGACTGACTGAGCGAGAGATACTGAGAAAGAGAACGAGAGAGTACGAGAAAGAGAGGGAGGGAGGAGAAAAAGGGTGAGGAGAGAGATTGTGGGAGGGAAGGGAGGGGGAAGAGAGCGCGACATAGGCGGGGTGTGTGGGGGGGGTGCAGAAAAAGGAAAGGGAGATCATCATCTTTTCTTTTAATACTACCGTTAGATTACATGTTTCATATTTCATCTCATCCGCGACGACATGTAATTTTCCAAACGCATCTAAGCAATCTCCTGTCAACTTAAAGAGGAACAAAAGCACTTTGAGCAGTTCTTATAGGAATTAGAAGGTATTAAATTTTTTAAAAAAGAAAATTAGGTATAAATGAAAAAAATCTTTATGAAGATTTGCTATTAGTTTACTTTGGGGAAAGTTCACATGCAAAACTAATCGTATGATTTCAATTCATTCGTGGTTATTATTAATTTTTCTTTTGTTATTTGTATGAGTACTTTTAAAAAAACTGGGAAAACAAGGAATCTACAGATCACAGTCTGAAAGTTGGAAGAAATCAGACATCTACACTCCTAATATAGTATTAGCAGATGCTCTTTGTATTTGATCTCTGTATTTCAGTAGGTCGTAGGAGAAAAACATTAAAAGATATCATTGATGTAGACTTTACTTAGGTTAGTTATGTCCCCTTGGTGGTCAGAAATCTAAGTATTATCTTGAGACTTCAAAAAGGAAAAGCTAGCAAAATACAAAGCAAGTACACATTTATTTACTTCTATGGATCTAAAATTAAGATAAATTCAAGTGAATATCAACAGCAACAAAAAAAAAAGGCTGTCCCTCTAAAAAAAGACAAAAGGCTTTCTGGTATGATGTGATACAAGACCTTTTTTAACTTATAATTTTTGAAAATTAATTCATCCTATGGGAGTATCCTTTATATTCTAAAAGCCTTTTAAGAAATTACATCCTCTCCACACAGTACCTAAATAATCCAACCTGAGAAGACAAACCTGGAGATCAATTAGCTCATAGAACTGCTCTCAGTCACCTTTATAATTCTTCTTATTCTTATATTCAACTAACCTGTTGCATTTAGGTATTTAAAGGGTCTCTGACCAACAGGTGATTTAAAATAGCATAAGTCAGAATATAATCCTCTGTCTATATCTCTGTGGATCTTGAATAATTAGCTTTGTCTACACATGCGCACTATCTAATTTTGCAAGGTGTGAAATGATGCATTTCATATTTGACAAGAATTATAGTTTTGGATATATTTTTGAGAGCTGTAGGTCCACATCGTTGAGTTTTATACTTAAATTCTTATCTTTGTCAGTTAAATAATTATTATTTTTCTTCTTGTTATTCTACTTCTTTAAAAATTTGTTTTTCATCCCCTTGGGAGAAAATAAAAGCATCTATATGTATATATATACATATATAGTTATCGGTTAGATATAACTATATAAAAAAGCCTAAGATATCCTGAAAGGTATTATATTGGACTAGAATATTCTTGGTTACATACAAAAAAATGATTATTGAAGGGGAAAACCAAGCAACCATTCCTAGGATATCTTAAATATTTTTAGACAACTGTTTGTCTTGCCTGGTTAAACTTCAGTTATCTTTTTTTAAAAGCTGAAATTATGTTTTCAGTCATCAAAGGGGTCCACATTGAACACATTATTATGCCAATATGAAAATGTAAAAGTATGTGTTTCTATATGTATAGAAAGAAAAACATCAAAAATATTAAGTATGTGTTTATTTTTAAAATAACTTCTAATGCAGATTTTATGTTCAACAAGGGGAAGAAAGTTACAAACTCCTGTAAAACTGATTTCATATTGGAAAGGCAAACACAACTTTAATTATAATGGCACAGCTTGATGTTGCCATAAAAACTTCAGCTACTTTGAAAAATGTTCAACCACAGTTCTATCATTTTGAATTCTTTACCCATAAATGAGAACAATGCAAAACAAGTGTTGAAAAGCTGCCCTTACCCCCTCTGGTTTCCCACATTAACTTAGAGTACCATGCATACACAACCATGCCCCATTCCTATAACATACAAGTGAGGCAGCTATTGCAGCTAGAGCATGACCCTCAATTATGTCACCATTCCACCTTACCTTCTAAAAGGACCCATGACGTTGAGGGGAAAACTGTGCCCCACAACACGTGCTTACTTTATATACCAGGGCATTCTGAAGCTTGTTCCTTCTGAATGTGTACTGCTGAGACAGAGAATCTTCAGGTCTTTAATCAATTAAAAGAAAACCATAGTTTGAAAAGATTCATCACTGTAGTGTGTGTTTGATCAAACAAATGCAGTAGGAGCTAAGTGTAATAAAAATTAAATAAATATATTTATGGAAGGGTGCAAGAATCTTCAAAGTGTCTTGCTTGGGAAATTTTAGGAACAATTAAAGGAAGCTTCAGTTGCCCTTAGCAGAAGTATCAATCTAAGGATGACTTCGATTTATCCCTTTCTCTCTCACCTTTAGCTTTTCAAAATATTTTTGATTGTTTATTTCTTTTACATCTCAGGTAATTTCAAATAGTCTCCCTCCATCTTCTCTTCCCCTAAGCTCAAAGAATTTGCATAAGCAAAACTCAAAGTACAGTCACTGATATATGAAAAATTTCCCTGTGTCAAGTGAAGACTTATTGTGCTGAAATCAATAAGACTGTTTAAAATTCAAAGACCTGCAAATTGTTCTGTTTGTCCTTTGATAGGGCCTGTGCTGATTAAAATGCTACCAAGAAAGCTTAATTGCTGCACTAATTAAGAAGTCTTTAATTTCTTTCCTAGGATATTGTTTGAAGCAGAGCTTCTCTTGCACTCACGTAACTGTTCAGGGCAGGTATTCTCTTTCCTCCCACTATCCTTTCTCCACCCTTTCTCCCCCCACTTTACTTCACCCCCGGCTTTCTCCAGGGACCATTTGTGCATGAAAGAGAACCTACACCAACAGTAAGCTAACTGATAGGTTTCACAATCTAGTCCTTAACAAACAAACAACAACAAGAACACATACACTCACAACTATTACAGTTTATTGCTTTATGAAATCCAGTGAAGAAAGTAGCTATAATGTTGAATTCAGTTCTCAGGGAATACCTACTGAATGACAGACAGACTCCAGGCACTCTAGTCCCGTTCAGGGTACAATCTTTCGGTTTCCAAAGGGCAGTGACAAAGGAAAAGGTCTACAGAGAAAAGAAAACATCACAACATACCTTCAGAACATAAGATAGCAAAGAGCCCAGCGGAGATAGGAAGGCATTCTTTGAATTGATGCTCATGTTTAAAATAGTTAAGTTTAAAAACATGAATTCCAATGGGATTTATTTTGCCTTTTCTCCCCTAGAGAAATACATCAATATAGTATTACAGCTCATCTTTTTCTTATCATTGACCTATTTTGTTCATTGATTTTGCAAGTGGGGAAACTGACTAAATCATTTCATAAAGTTTTCTCTGTGATCAATACTCATTTTTTTTAGGTTGACTCATGCTACATTATAATTCTAACTAATGACTGAAAGGAAAAATATCATAAAAAAGAAACAAATATTGACAAAACTAGAATGAATCATTTCATTTCATTTTCAGGTTTCAATATACATATATAATACACACACAAATACTTATGAATTGTAACTATTTGTAAATCTTGGGGAAAACTTAAATTGCACCTTTCCTAGATTTTAAAAGAAAAATCAAAAGATTGTAAAATAGTCAATGTGATTCAAATATACATTTCTTAAATATCTGAATATTTCTTGAAAACACTGTAGATTCACTGGTGATATCATCATTAAGTGAAAATGATATAGTTTAGAGGTCAGATGATTGACACTAGGTGCTCTAGTTGCAAGAAAGGATACATGACAATATCATTTATTTTTTACAGTCTTTCTCCCACCCCAATTGTATTTGAGTCAAGCCAGCACAGAGAAATGCACAATACAAACACAAACTGGATTCCTTTCAGTGACAGGACAAGATAACATGCTTAATAGATACAAAGGGAGATTTACCATTCCAAGCACGACGTCACTCTAATTATGTTTACCCTAATTGAAAGCAAGGTTTTTGGAATTTGAAATTACTTACAGGATTTTTTTTTTTAAATAATGCAAGTGGATCAAATGTTGATCGCAAACATTTCAGTCTTTCGAAATCTATTGGAAAATTAAATGAAAAGTAGTGTTTGGTACAAACAGTGCCCCAGGGCAAAAAAGAACTAACACTAGATTTTCCAGTCCAGCCATAACACAAATCAATTTGAGCACACTTCTATGGCCAGACTGCCAGATTGTTATGACTGCTAATTCACTCAATCAAAGAGTGCATTAGCACACCCGGCACAAATAGCTTGAACAATAGGGTGCACTTCTGAACAATTCGAAGATATATCACAATGGAGGGTAAAGAGGAAGACCCTTTTTTACATCTCTGTTCCTGGAGTTGCATATTTACTTATGAACCTGTTTCTTAAACAGGGAGAAAAAGCATAACCAGCTATAAACTTCAAGCAAGGTTTATTAAACAACTATTGAAGTTTGGCAAATCCAGAATGGTATCAGGGTACCAGTAGTTCACTGGCTTTGTTAAATGTTTCTCAGGAGAGAGTCCAAAATTGATGTTTGCACTTCAGTAGTAAATCATTGAAGACGCAGAAATTATGCCAAGTAACTCTCCCAAGCCTTTTTAACTTAGACACATTGCCTCACCAATCAGCTTCGCTGATAAACTCCAGTAATTTAAACAAAAGACTCTCAGCCTTCTGTCTCTCACCCTCTGCTTTTTGCCCTACTCTCTATCTCAGCCCGATGAACCTCCCGGTCAAATAGTCTCCTCCTCACTCCACCCCCCACCCCAACCCACACCACTAATAGAAACTGGAAGACTTTTGTCTCCCTGGTGTATTCTCTCTCTGACCACTGACAGTTTAGCTATAAATACCCCCAAGTTGCTCCAAAGGAGGAAATTGGGGAAACCAAAGGTGAAAACTCCTGGAGATAGCTGGCAACTTGAGCTCACTCTATTAAAAGCTTAATAAGGAAGTTAGCTGATGTAACTAACACTATATTTGCTTCACAGCCAGAGGGACTATATGCAGAGTATATACAGGTTAGATAAACTATTCAATGCTTGAAACTAAAAGCATAAATATAGTTCTCTTTATATGTTTTGCATAGACACCTCTTTCCCCTAAATATAGATACATACACCCCACCCCCACCCCCAGAAGACAATGCGTGGTCAGGTAATTGTTGCCAGTTCATATTAAGAATGTAAAACCAAAAGGGAAAAGCTCGAAAAGGAAATGTTCTAGACAACTTTTGTGACTAAGTTGTATCTTTATTGTATCAGCTGATCAACTCCCCATGATTATTTAATTGTATTTTATGACCATTACTGTTTCCATGGTGTAGAGGGTTTATAATTCCATATCCCAATATGTAATAAAAATTGTTCAGGCAAATGTTTAATATCAAAGTAAACATGTTGAGATAAGGTTAAAAGTTGGGAACCCAAAGGAAGAAGCAGTTCTAGGAACTGAAATTGAAACGAAAGTCCTTCATCTTTAAGGCAGGCCATTGTGTGAAAAGAATGACCCAACAGAATGAAATAAGGTCAGAATGTCAACCTGTATTTTAAAACCCCTGTTTTGTAATTTGTGAAACAGATTTTTATGCTTCTTTTTTACATTTATTGATATCTGTCAGGTTTCTTGCACAGATGCATTCAGTTGTATATGTATATACAGAGCCACCACATATATGCTAGAGGACATAGTGACAAACTGTATATAATTTGCTTAAAAAGACACGTAATCAATGTGGAGGGAGATGTTATAATCTGTTTTGTAAATGCATGCTTAATGTAAAAATATGAACAAATCTATTATGATGTAATGTTTTATTGAAATTCATCCAAACTTCATAAAAAGTTTCTCCTAATAGTGTCTGGTTCATAAACTTGTTAATATAGAGTCTTTTTCTTCTTTATTAAATAGGAAAGGGAGGGTCTATTTCTTGGTACAACAATTTATCCTATATAATTTGTTCCATTTGAAGTCAGTTAAAGGAATATAAAAGACTGCTGGAAAACAGTAAAGTGTTTATTTATTTATTATACTACCCCACCAGCCAAAGAGATTTTTTTTAAGTTAAAAGAACAACAATCACTACCTTCTAGACTGAGATCTTATATGTCAAGTTTCAGCCCAGAGCAAATTTTTACAGCAAGTTATAAACCCCTGTAACAGAGGGTTTATTATAATGGAAGTGCTGACACAACCTTAACTATAGCGTTGTAAACGGCTATGCTATAATATCCATTAAGCAGAAAGAAAAATAAGCTGGCTGATCAATAATTTATACAAAGAGTACCAACTGCAGACATAATAACTGTAATGTTTGCAAAGCAATCTCTCTGCTCTCCAGGCTTAACAGTAAACGCAAACTAGCAACGCTGTTAATTTCCAACTCCTACAGATAAGAATACAAACAAATTACTTAAAATTATATTTTGCTCAACATTTAGCATGCCTCGATGGGATAAAATAAAATTTAATTATGATGCAACTTGCACTGGATGAGAAGCTGTTTTGTTTTCTAGCACATTTTATTATGAAAGGACATTCGTTTGGAACATCAATTATGGCAAAATAGTATGTTTCAATGGGTTGACTTGGGTCAGGCAGGCTCTTCACAGAGTTATTCAGACATGGAAACAGATTGACACTGTTTAACTTCAAAGAAAGTTCCAGGGTTTTACAGAGCCAAACCTGAAATACAATACTGCATGTCCTGATCAGAGTCAACTGGCAGTAAAAACACACCTTGTAGTTAGAGTTCATGGGAAAAAAACACCAAAATAACAAAAAAATTCTCCATGAGAAATGTGGCCATCATTATCAACTCAGTGGACCTTGGATATGAATATTAAACTGTAAACAATTTGCATAGAAGTTTAATCAATCATCTCTCTAACATTTCTGGAGAATAAAACATGGCTTTAATTTTGTAAAAAGAAAAAAACTGTATTTTCTTTGTAATTCTTTCCCTTTCTTCAGTATCCTCAAAATAGCCAAGTGGAGACATGCATTTTTTATTTATTTTGATTGGTCTTGCTTAAGCCAAACAATATGTGACAAAGGGTGAGGGGAAGAAACCAAATCGTCCCCCCTGTGCCTTACCCCTGATTGAGAAGATTGTAAATTTCCACTGTTCACATCTCCAATCCATCTTTTTGTCTGTTCATTTCCTGGGGGCTATGGAACCCAGTAGAACGAAGTGACTTTGCTATCTGAGTTGTAAAATGGTGTATTACCCTGTGAGCAATGGCACTTGGAGAGGAACTAGTAATTTATATGAGAAGTGTTTAAGATTGCCTGCTTACCCAGTGATCCATGCCAGGTCAGTTCCAGTAATGCTAGAAAACAAAAGGAGGTGGGCTATCAGTGGGGAAAAGATACCTCTTATATCTTAAGAGCTTGTGAAGTAAAGCAGGGAAATGCCATTTTCTCAAATTAACAGATCATTGCCATTTGAAATCCAATGGGGTCTGTGAGACCTAAGAAGTAAAGGGAAATTTTTCTTTTGAATGAACAGTACCTAGCAGCACTAGTTTTAAAGCAGTGGTTAGTGGAGGTGGTAGGTTGTCAGTGATATATTTGTGTATGTGGATGTGCACAATTATGTATGTATGTATGTATGTATGTATGTATGTATGTATGTATGTGTTCCAAGTTTTATACAGGACTAATGTGACTTGTTAAACAATGAAAATAAGTTTAAAAAAAAAAAGATGAAACAATGGTCCTGAAGTTGTGCTTGGCATGACAACTCAAATTATATTAAAAAATAAGACAAAGACCAAAGAGTGATATCCCACAGCTGCAATGAATAAAGGGGGATTTAAACTTGAAAAGGCTCATCATTAGTAGCAATTTTTAAAGAGTGAAGATATTGGGATCATGGCACAATAAATGAGGAGACATGCTCAACTAGTGTCATCATCATCATCATCATCATTAGTCCAATGGAAGAGATGAAGAATCTGAGGTTTATAAATATTAAGGGATTTACCTATAGTGATACTATTAATTTGGTATGAGAGGAAAGAACCAAACTTGGGTTTTCAGGTTCTATGAACTCCAATTTTGTAACACTTTTTCATTGCAATGAACTTTCATGTACATCATCTTCCTGGATCCTCAGCTGAACAGTGCGGTGATAAGTGTAAGAAGAATCACACACATTAGAAAACTGATGTTCAGAAACAAGGTGAAGTGACTTGCCTTAACTTGAACATCCAATTAGTCATATAGTTAGGATTCAGGACTAGTTTATTTATTTTATTTTATTTTTTATTTTTAAACCCTTAACTTGTGTGTATTGGCTCCTTGGTGGAAGAGTGGTAAGGGTAGGCAATGGGGGTCAAGTGACTTACCCAGGGTCACACAGCTGGGAAGTGGCTGAGGCCGGGTTTGAACCTAGGACCTCCTGTCTCTAGGCCTGGCTCTCAATCCACTGAGCTACTTAGCTGTCCCCCTCAGGACTAGTTTAAATGATATAAAGTCTTATTTTCTTTCTTATTTTCTGTGCTCCAAGTACTTGACATGTATCCCCCATACATGTATCCCCAGAAAGCTAAATTAGATCTGAAGAATTTTGTAGTCAGAATTTACTTAGAACCAGACTTTAGAAGCCCCCACTAATGTAACTCTTTTTTCTAAACCAATCAGAGGAAATAGCAGTTCAAAGCAAAATACTTTTAATTAAACCACATAGTAAAAGAAGTAAAATTAAAGCTTACTCCCATACATATAGACATATACTTTTCCATGGTTGGTAGCACCCTCAGTTGGAAAAGTGGCACATGGGAGGGAATATCAATACTCAGAACACATGAATGAAAGAGTGCACATGAGTACAGTTGTGTCCAGTGAACATCTATGGAGGAGAATACACATATAACACATTTAGCTAACATAATGCATGTCTTCAATACTCTGGAGTTGCTGATGTCTTCTTTTTTTAACATTTATAATTTTTATTTTTTAGAAAAGTTAACATGGTTACATCATTCATGCTCTTACTTTCCCCTTCACACCCACCCCCAACCTCCCTCCACCCCCATAGCCAATGCGTATTTCCATTGGTTTTAACATGTGTCATTGATCAAGACCTATTTCCAAATTGTTGATAGTTGCATTGGTGTGGTAGTTTCAAGTCTACATCCCCAATCATGTTTTCTTCTGTGTTTCCACTCCTGCAGTTCTTCCTCTGAATGTGGGTATCGTTCTTTTCCATAAATCCCTCAGAATTGTCCTGGGTCATTGCATTGCTGCTAGTACAGAAGTCCACTACATTCAATTTTACCACAGTGTATTGGTCTGTGTACAATGTTCTTCTGGCTCTGCTCCTTTCGCTCTGCATCAGTTCCTGGAGGTCTTTCCAGTTCACATGGAATACCTAGAGTTTATTATTCCTTTGAGCGCAATAGTATTCCATCACCAGCATATACCACAATTTGTTCAGCCATTCCCCAATTGAAGGGTATACCCTCATTTTCCAGTTTTTTGCCACCACAAAAAGTGTGGCTATAAATATTTTCCTAAAAGTCTGTTTATCTATGATCTCTTTGGGGTACAAACCCAACAATGGTATGACTGGATCAAAGGACAGGCATTCTTTTATAGCCCTTTGAGCATAGTTCCAAATTGCCATCCAGAATGGTTGGATCAGTTCACAACTCCACCAGCAATGCATTAATGTCCCAATTTTGCCACATCCCCTCCAACATTCATTACTCTCCCCTTCTCTCATTTTAGCCAATCTGTTAGGTGTGAGGTGATACCTCAGAGTTGTTTTGATTTGCTTTTCTCTAATTATTAGAGATTTAGAACACTTTCTTATTTGCTTATTGATAGTTTTGATTTCTTTATCTGAAAATTGCCTATTCATGTTCCTTGACCATTTATCAATTGGGGAATGGCTTGATTTTTTTTATACAATTGATTTAACTCCTTGTATATTTGAGTAATTAGACCCCTGTCAGAGTTTTTGTTATAAAGATTTTTTCCCAATTGTTGTTTCCCTTCTAATTTTGGTTGCATTGTTTTTGTCTGTACAAAAGCTTTTTAATTTAATATAATCAAAATCATTTATTTTACATTTTGTAATTTTCTCTAACTCTTGCTTGGTTTTACAATCTTTCCTTTCCCAGAAATCTGACAGGTATACTATTCTGTGTTCACTTATAGTTTCCCTCTTTATATTCAAGTCATTCACCCATTATGAATTTATCTTGGTGTAGGGTGTGAGATGTTGATCTAAACCTAATTTCTCCCATATTGTTTTCCAAATTTCCGAGCAGTTTTTGTCAAATAGTGGATTTTTGTCCCAAAAGTTGGGCTCTTTGGGTTTATCATACACTGTCTTGCTGACATCACTTACCCCAAGTCTATTCCACTGATCCTCCCTTCTGTCTCTTAGCCAGTATCATATCTTTTTGATGACGCTGATGTCTTCTGATAGTAATATCAAGAACTATTATTTGTTGAGATACTTTGCTAGGTATTTGCTCCATATCTTCAGTCTTCTGTTACTCTTCACTGCTCTTTGGCTACTATATGCTGCTAGTTTCTTCTCTGTAAGTGTTCACGAGGAGGGTGATCTTTAACTTTTATGTTATAGAGACCCTGTTTAGCTGAATTCAGCATTTTAAATTCTATTCTTTGAACTTCTTGCCTCTATTCATTATTCACGAGTCTTTCAGTATAAACTGTTATCTGACTTATGTTCTGAAATATTTTTAACTTCTCTCAAATCCCTGAATCAGGAGACTTGGGTTACTTTCAAATAATTCCAAAGACTCTACTTGTCCATTAGTTAGTCAGTTAGTCAGTCAGTTATTAAGTTCCCACTATGTGGTAAACACTATGTTAAGTGCTATGAATACAAAAAAAGGAAAAGGTCCCTGACCTCAAGGAACCCACAGTCTAATGGGGAGGGACAATTAGCAAGCAAATAGGTACAAACAAGTTATATATCAAGATAAATTAGAAATAATTTACAGAAGGAGGTCAATAGAATTAAGAAAAATGCCCTCTGTGAAATATAGGCTTTTGATTGGGATCTAAATGAAACCAAAATCCAGGAGACAGGCATGAGGAAGGAGAACATTCTGGGAATAGAGGACAAGCAGAGAAAAAATCAGGAGCTGAGAGATGGAGTGTTTTCATGGAACAAGAAGGATATTCAGGCAATAGAATGAAGAATATAGCAGAGATAAATGTAAGAATATTGGAAAGATATGTGTTAGATAGAGAAGCTTTGAATGCCAAACAAAGGATTTTGTATTTGATCCTAGAGGTGAAAAGAGCCAGTAGAATTTACTGAGTGGTTATTATTTGGGTGAAACTAGACTTTTAAGAAAGCCACTTTGGCAGGTAAATAGAAGATGAATTAAAATAGGAAAATACTTGAGGCAAAGAGACCCTTCATCAGGCTATTACAATTACCCATGAATAAGATGATATGGGCCTGTACCAGAGTGGTGGCCATGTCAGAGGAGAGAAGGAGAAATATTTAAGAGATGTTGGAAGGTTGAAATCAACATGCAGTCCTGACCCAATCTACTAATTTGGTTCTAAGTTCCAATTAACAAAAGTGAGAAGGATCTCAATGGAGCAACTCTCATAAATCCTTTCTTTGTCATGAAAATGCTGGCAGATGTATCCATTTTTGGTCTACTTCCCATAGCAAGCCAAATCACTGTACTTCCATTAGTATATATGCTTTTCATTATAATATGAACTCCTCTGTGTTTCTGATATGGCACTGTGTACCATATCAATATATAGTAAGGGCTTACTTAATACTCCTCCCCTTGACTTATTGACTTCCTATACATCTGTTGTAAAAGAACAGAATTTCTTTTTCTTTTTTTTAAAGCAAAGATAGTCTCTTCTTCTAATAGTTTATGTTTCAATTATTATATCAGGGGACACTTCATAAGAGATAGTTTAGATAATACTTAAGAAGTAATTAAGAGAACTTTGATGCATTCTTTAGACATATTAGTATAGGAATGCCTATAAATATAATCACTGCCAACATTGTGTTATCTTCAAGAATGTTATTTTTACATGGGTGAAGATAACTATGAAAAAACAGGTATTTACAATTAATTTCAGTCTTTGATTCTCTAATATGCATACCTCTCATAATTATCATTGTCATGCTCAACCTTCACAAATTAGAAGGAAATATTTCATGAAAGTTGTACTCTTGGTTCTCAAAAATTCAATTTTAGTCCATCAGTTAATTCAAGACCCATATTTCCCAGAAAGCTGATTAATCCCACCTACTTGGCTGAGAAGCAGGATATTTTATGAGAAAGAGCTAAGCTTTGACTAAGGTGATCAACCTTCTTATTCTAATTCTGCCAATAACTAGCTTTGTGACATCTGTAAATTACTGTGCCTTCAGTATTTCAGTTTCCTTGTCTGAAAATCAAAGGGGTTCATCTAGATAATTTCTAAGGTTCATAGAATCACAGAGGAGTGTAACCTCTGGGCTCAGTCTCCCAACTTTCAGGCCAACTGCAGATTGGGTCCCTGACAGAGGTTATTATTTCTCCTTTCAAGGCTCTTAAGGTTAGCCCTAAGGGATATATAACTAAAATTATTGCTCATAAGCCTCACATCTTTGTATTTCCCCAATATCATTTAATAAGATCAGATCAATTAATAATTAAAGAAATTAATTCAGATTATTCATTGTGTGAAAAGTGAATCAAACTTTCTTTGTTTATCAATCAGCAATTTTTAAATCAATCAACCAAAAACTTAAACAACCCTACTTAATACTAAGTAAGGGAGTTCCCAAGTCACTTACTAAAGTGAGTGACAACTCCAGAGGCCCCAAACCACCACCTGGGCTGTGCTAAGCAAATTGAAAGACTGAAATTGGTTCCCATAAAGTGGAAGAAAGGACAAGAAGGGACTTGGAAAAAGGACTATAAAAAATTCTGAGCATTCTGTTGGGGGACCTTCTCCTGGTGACTTGACTTTTGGAGGTGGCTTTGGACTTGACCTTTGGCTTGGATTTTGACTTTGGCTCTTGGACTGCTTCTTGGAGGACAGCTCCTGGATCTTCTCCTTTGGACTTGATCTTGAGTGAGTGAGTAGCTGGCCTTCCTTTCCTGGCTTCTGAAGAGATTAGTTCTGGAGAGGCCTTCCTTTCCTGGAGGAGGCTGCATTGGTGGAACCCTTGCATAAGATACCACTAGATCCTCTAAGGGTTACCAAGCCCTGCCAGGGCTGAGCTGGACTTTGGAGCAATATTTACTGTGATAGGCTAGACATTTTCTCTACCCTCTTCTTACATTTCTCTACTTTCCCTCTTTCCACCTCTTTGTAAATAAAAGCTACTAAAAGTCATTTTGACTTGAGCTATAATATTTTAAATTGGTGACCACAATATTACTTTAGAATTCTCATATTTAGTCAAACCCTAAATTTAATTTCTTACATTTTGAAGGTCAAATACTGAACCTGAAGTTGAAAAATATGGCCACATGTTGAGAAGAAAGGCCTCACTGAAAAAGACCCTAATGTTGGGGAAAATTGAAGACAAAAGGATAATTGTAGGAAAAAAAAAGGTAAATTGAGAGCAAAGGGCACTATCTGCTGGAGAAGACTAGAAAACACCTAAAAAAGATGGGATTTGAGCTGAATCTTGAAGAAGTCCAGTGAAATTAAGAGACAAGTGAATATTCCAGCGTGGAATATTCCAGGTATGGTAGAGAAGGAATGCAAAGGTCCGGAGATAAAGATAGAATGTGTTATGAGAAAAATAAGGAATTCCTCTTTTTAAGCATAAGAATAATGAAAATGTAGGAAGTGGTGAGCATATGAAAAGCTTTAAATGCCATAGGAATTTTTTAACTGACCCTGGAGGCAAGAGGGTGTCATTTGAATACATGGAATAGAGGAATAACATGGTCAAACTTATACCTTCGGTAAAAACACCTTTGCAACTTAGTAGAGGATGAGAGACTTAAGACAACGAGTTAGAAGGGAATTATAATTCAGGAGAGAGATTGCGAGGGCTTGAATTAGAGATGTTTCTTTATGAGTAGAGAAAAGGGGATGCATATAGAAGATATTGGAATGAACACAATTTGATGATGGGTTGGAAATACTGAATTAATGAAATTGAGAAATGAAAGATCCCACCAAGACTATTACTGAGAGAGTTGTTACTCTGGATAATAAAAGGGAAATTCAGAAGGAAGAAGAATTTGCGGAAAAGATAAATTTTGTTTTGTATATGTTGGATTTCAAATGCTTAAAGGACATTAAATTTGAGATATTCAAAAGGCAGTAGAACTGTATCTCAGTAAAGACTCTATAAATAGTTCTGGAAATCATCTGAAGAGAAAAATTAATTGAATTCATGAGATCTGATGAGATTATCATGTATATGTTATTGTATGCCCTTCATTTTCAAAGAGGAACAATGATATCATGGGGTGATTTTTTGACTTATATGTGAATTGGATTTAACTGAGGGAGAGCTGCACAGTCTTGAACCTCTCTCTGTCTTCCAGAGTCATCAGTATCCAATGGCAAAAAAACAGTTAAAATGATACTAGCATTGGCCCAGGATGCAGAGGACCTTGGCCTCCTCTGATGTCTAATCATGTTCTTAAGTGCTCCACAGCGCCTATTTCAGCTGCCTTCATGGCTGTTGGAAAAAATTATTTTCATCCACTCATTCTGCTGGGTGAAGTCTTCACTTGCTTGGGATAGATATCCCCTTAACTCACCAAATAATTTGAGACCTATGAGTTACTCTCAACCTAGCTTAGATGGCTAAAATTTTTTTAATGGGATGTGGCCACTGCACATGTTACAATTTCTTGGGGCCACTGGTGAGAATTGGGTGAAAGGAGACACCAAAGGTGAGCGAGTAGCCCTGAAAAGGGCTTGGCAAACGTTCAAAGGAAACATACTAGTCCTCTCTGAATACCTCATATACTTCAGGTGATAGTTTAAAGAGGACTAAGGGTAGAAACTTAAAGACATACCATAGAACAGTGACGGTGAACTTTTTGGAGACAGAATGCCAGGCCCTCCCCCCAGACCAAATGCCATGCCTGCCACCCCTAGAGATGGAGGGCTGAGCCCCTCTCCCACACTGAGGTGCCCCTGCCCCCCCCTTATCCCACACAGGGGAGGGAGAAAGTGTTCCCATTAGGCTGCTGGGTGGAAGGGCAGGGAAGTGAGGAATGTCCACAGAGAGTATAGAGAGGGAGAGGGGTGTGTCCCAAGCTCTCAAATGCCCTATAGCTCTGCTGCCTGTGACTTGCCCACCTTATCCTCTGTGCATTCTCATTTGGCTGCTGGACAGAGAAGCAAGGGAGTGTTATGAAAAATTATCATCAGAGGGGAAGGGGAGCAGCTCTGCTCAAGTCCTTCTGTCTTTCTAGTAATGACCTGATGGGGGGAAGAGGAGGGAAAGGACAACAGCGTGCCCACAGAGAGCATTCTGTGTGCCATCTTTGATACCCATGCCATAGGTTTGCCATCACTGCCATGGGACCTATAGTATAGGCAGTGGACATAGAAGCTTTTCAACATATTTTGGATACTACTGGTGGGGAGGACATGGACAAGAGTCATGCAGGATAACCAAACATGGGCATGGATTTATTCTAATCTACATTATTGATCAAATTAATTAGAGATCCATGTGAGTATTTCAATATCCTAGGATAAATATTTAAGAAATTACTTTCCTCTCTTTTATTTGATTATTTCTCTTGCTTTCTGATTTCAGTTTCCGTAAGAATGTCAAGTTGTTTTTTGTTCTTTTTTAAACTTCTGGCCTCCAAACTTCTCTCTAATTGCTCCTCTCCGCCTCACTCCTACCTCAATACCATCTTTTCTATACTAAGTCTGATTCAGGGAAGTTCCCTGATAGTTTATGTTTGATTTTGCAATGATGTGAGACACTTGTAGGAGTGGGGAGGTGGAAGAGGGAGAGGGAAGAAGAGAAAAAGAAAGACTTCCAACCAGAAGGGAGAAGGAGAAGGAGAGGAATGGGAAGGAAGAGATGAAAGGAGGAAGAAAGGAAAGAAATTAGGAAAGGAGGAAGGGAGGGAGGACAGAAACTAGTGGAGAGAGAGTGGGTAAACAGAAAGAGTGGGAGGGAGAGAGAAGGAAGGGAGGAGGAGGAAGAGAGACGGAAGTGGGAGAAAGAGAGGAAAGAAGGCATGGGGAGAAGCAAGGAAGGACAGGGAGGGAGAAAGACGGAGGAAGAAAAAGAATAAGAGAGGGAGAAAGGGGAGTGAGAGAGAAAGGGAAGAATGGAGAAAGATTGAGAGAGGGAAAGAGAAATGGAGGGGAAGAGTAAGAGAGGAAGGGAAGAAAGAGAGAAAGGAAGGGAGGGAGACACAGAAGAAGGAGGGGAGAGGAAAAAGAATGGGATGAAGGGGTGGGGAAAGAGGAAGAAAAGGGAAGGAAATAGAGACTAAGGAAAGAGGGAAATGGAGGGAAGAAAAAAGAGAGAGCGAGTAAGATGGGGAGGAGGAAAGGGAAGAGAGAGAAGGTGGAAGAGACAGAAGGAAAGGGATGAGGGGATGGAAGAAAGGGAGAGAGGGAGGAATAGGGAGAGAGTGAAGGAGGTAGATATAAGAAAGTGGGAGGGAAGGGAAAGAGGGAAAGGAAGAGAGTGGAAGGGAACTGAGGCAGATAGAGATGGGGAGGAAGAGGAGGAGGAAGGAGGAGAGAGGGAGAGAGAATGGTGAGAAACAGAGAAGGAGGAATAGAAAGAGAGAAATGGGAATGGGGAAAGAGAGAGGAAGAGAGATCAGTAAGGGAGAGGGCAAGAGAGAAGGAAGGAGAGAGAGAGACAGACAGAGACATAGAGACAGAAACAGAAATGAGACAGAGACAGAGACAGAGGAGGGGAGAAGAGGAGAGAGAAAGGGTTTATTTGGTTATAGCAAAAGAAGGATATTTAACAATATGCATTGAAGTTACCCTGAATTGATTCACCTACATGAAGATCCCTTGCCTGAATCACCCATTGAGGTCTACCAGCCAAGTATGAGAGAAATCTTGGGGCATCTTGTGGCTAGATAAACAAAAAGTAATGCAAAAGCCTCAGCCTTTCAATTCCTAAAACCAATAAAGAATGCTTTCAGTACATTTAAGGGTAAAAAAAATAGCCTAACTCATAAGAGATGGGGACTTAGGATAGAGTTCTCATCATACTCCACCTCTTCATGGTAGCAAACACAAAATAGCATTTTTATACAGCTTAAAGTTTTCAGTGTGTTTTTAAAATATTATCTAATTTTATCTTCTCAACAATCTAAGTTGGTAGGTGTTAATATCATCACTATTTTACGAATGAGAAAAATGAGTCAGACATAAGTTAGGTGACTCGCTAGTAAATCTTAGGGGCCAAATATGAACTCAAATCTTTGATACTTCAGGACCAATACTCTATCCATTGGACTTAGCATCCCTAGGTATATATAGGGAGTGGTGGGCTGGGTAAAGAGTTTGGGGGATAGAAGAGATTCTAAGTTGATCTTTGGAAAGTCAGTTGACTCCTTTGAGGCCTCTTCTGTGGATTTAATCAATAAGCACATCTGATGATATCCTTTCCCAGTTTCTTATTAACCTTTTCATGGAACTCTTGATTACAGTGCTCAGCTATCATGCTCTAGGAAAGACCATGGCTTCTGAATGTCAGTTCTCTAAGAGAAGAAACATTGTTCTTTGTGTTTTGGCTATACTCAAGATCCCAGTGTTGTAAAGAAACTCTGGTCAGCTATTTTAAGTTCTTCTAAGGGACCTTCTACCACTTTCATGACTTTAAGGCTATTATCAGTTATCCCTGTATCCCATTTTCAAATTTTATGTAAGCTAACAAAAGGAAAATAAAAACTAAAACAGAAACATCAACAATAAAACAAAATAATTTAACAGTTTCTTAAATGAGTCTGATTATGAGAGAATAAAGACAAGAAATCTCAAGCTTTACTAACCTCCTTTGGAAATACTGAGTCATGAATCTAAATATCAGGTACTTGGGGGTGGGAGGGTGATGCCAAAAAAAAAATCCAAAACAATAAATTTCTCTAGGTTAGTTCAAATGTTCTATCTGCCATTTATGAACAGTAACTACTTCAGAATGGGGATAGATAGGAGTGCCTGAACCACAAGTTCTACAAGGAATCTGTAAGTCAAATTTCAAAAAGGATTTTTTAATTCATAGAGTGAGAGTCAGAGAGGGAACTTCTAAAACTTATGTAGACACATTACTTGTCCTCAGTAAATTAACTCGGGTGCATTTGGCACGTTTGTCTACATCCCCAATCCCCAAAAGGACTTTGGGCTCTTGAGGATAATTTAACATTGTCATTTTGAACTCCTTCACCTGTGGCTTACGCCAAAAGAATCCCAAGAAAGTACTTGTGCCATAATTCTGGATGGCCACTCAAGTGTGAATTAAAAAAGAAAAAAACCTCAACTATTTTCCTCAGCACAGTTAGATAATCCTAAAATTCCAGGCATATGCTTTTTTTCCCTCTTATCATTGGTGTCCCTCAGGCTACCCTCTAACTGACTGAATTTACCCTTATGGAGATTCAGAACAGAGGCCTACTTTTTCAATTGCATTGTCATTTCCAAAAAAGCCATTCAAAATCTGATTGTTCTTTCCAGTTCACATGCAGAATATGACTTTCTTAAAACTGTGTGGGATGTTCTTTAAGAAGGTCTTCTGGGGGGCAATTACATGATGATAACCATTAGCAATATAAGGCATTTAGTATCAGCAAGAAGAAAGCATGTTTCATTCTTATGATAAATAATAATAGCTAACATTTATATAATTCTTACCAAATGTCAGGCACTATACTAAGCATACTACAATTATTATTTCATTTGATTCTCACAGCATATGCAGGTTATAGGGCCTATTCTTAACCCCATTTTACAGATGATGAAACTGATGCTAAGTGACTTGCCCACAAACACTAGTAAGTGTCTGAGCTGGATTTGAACTCAGTTCTTCTTGATTCTAGGCTGGGCACTGTATCTACTGTACCACCTACCTGCCCTATATTTATTCTTTTCAGTTGGGGGGAATTATCTTCAATCTTCTCAAAATTTTATTCTCCCTAGCTGTTTCAAAGTTAAACTGAGTTTAGAAGCAATTCTATAATGGAATTTAGAAGTTTAATCTCCATGCTAGAAGGCCCAGGAACATAACTAATATACCTAAAATATAGTTAACCAAAATAATCTTTAAGGTGCAATTTTTAAGGACAGTGTCTCCTTGCTCAGTGGACAGAAATGTAATCTCTCAGGGGTGGAAAAGAGGGCCTCAGGATAAACTGCCATCTTTGGAGGCATACGCAAAAGCACTTCCTTCAGAAACATGAACACTAATGTAGACTCACTTTCCTCTATCCCTTCCTTCAATGAGCTGATTATGTCCTAATCCTGAAAAACTAGACCAAAGGGTATCCTGTGCTGGAACTAACTCAGGGCATTCCACTACTCCTCCCTAAGTTTTTGTTTGATATTGAAATGAATTTAGACACTTGTGGGTTACTAAAAAGTAGATTTACCTTGTCATAGGAAGGAAAGGATATTTTTAAAAAATATGAATCGAAGACAAACTAAGTTGATTTAGATCAGTGGATCTTCATTATAATCTAATAGTCAAACATAATAGAGCCCATTCAGCACTATGTTTTTGTTTTGTAGTCAGATGACCAGGAAAGGATGTCAACAACTTGACTTTTTTGACTCTTAGCCAATCAAATTTTGAGAATGGTTTAAATAACTTTTAGGCAAACACTAGCCTAATTTGCATAAGGGAAGGAGTTAGACTACAAGAGTTCACCTCTATATTTCTGAATCTCTTTTCAGCTATGAGTACTATATTATCATGTATAATTCCATGTCTAAAAACTAATGACATTTCAATTTGTCAAATCATAGTTATTTACATTCCATTTTTGAGCCAAAGAAGAGGATTTTCCATGATTTACTGACCAAAAAAAAATCCCCAAAACCTAGACTAGAACTAATAATATAATTACTAACTTTCTCAGTAGTTCCTTTACTTTCTGATGTGAGTGGGGAGGTATATTTCATCATCTGCATACATCTTTGAGACATTAACCTTTTTTTCTCAACTAGAGTTCTATTTTTTCTTCATTCATTTAGTTGTGATCATTACACATATTGTTCACTTGGTTTTACTTATTTCCCTTTTGTTAACTTTTTCTGTTTCTCATTTATTTCTATTGTTACTGCACTATGATATTTCATTATGTTTGTATAATATGTATGGATATGTGTGTATACATTTGTGCCATTCTTTTATTTTTGGACGCTTATCTTATTTGTAGTATTTTCAGGTACCTAATATTTATAAAGCACAAACCAGGAAAGGATGTCAACAACTTGACTTTTTTGACTCTTAGCCAATCAAATTTTGAGAATGGTTTAAATAACTTTTAGGCAAACACTAGCCTAATTTGCATAAGGGAAGGAGTTAGACTACAAGAGTTCACCTCTATATTTCTGAATCTCTTTTCAGCCATGAGTACTATATTATCATGTAATACATGATAATATAGTACACAAACCTTGATAGATAATGTGCAGGGTTAGAAGATAAAGGCTGGGGCACCTGGGTAGCTCAGTGCATTGAGAGCCAGGCTTAGAGACGGGAGGTCCTAGGTTCAAATTCGGCCTCAGACACTTCCCAGCTGTGTGACCCTGGGCAAGTCACTTGAGCCCCATTGCCCACCCTTACCACTTTTCCACCAAGGAGCCAATATGCAGAATTTAAGGCTTTAAAAACAAATAAATAAATAAATAAAGCAAATTATAAAAAAAGAAGAAAAAGGAAAATCATGATCACTACCGATCAGGAAGTTACAATTTTATCACAGTGACTTGTAGGTAGTCATTAATTATACTAACAATATGCATTTAAATATTTTGATACAATGTGGTCACATGTTAAAATGGTGCTAAAAATAAAGAATTTTATAACTGATAGAAACTTAGCTAAGTCACTTAAACTTTCAGTGCCTCAGTTTCCTCATATGTAAAATAAGGAGTTTGAACTCAGTGACCTCTGCCTTCCAGCTCTAAATCAATGATTATGTTGGGTGTGGTGGGGGATATTCTATAGTCTTGCTTTAATAATTTCAAAGAGCCTTGACTTTTCCAGTGATCTGATCAATTAATCATTCAATAAGAGATATAAACTACAAATAGTTCTAACTTCAAATAAGTGTACTGTTCAAATAAGTGTACTGTTCAACTCTATGTTGAAGGATTTTTATATACTGTGAGTTTGATCTTACCTGCCCACTTTATTTAGTTATACAACAAAGGCATACACAAAATAATATCTTTATACAAGTCATAAAATGTATTCACATGTAGACAAATACTATAGCATGATAAAGAGAATTGTGAAATGAAAGGTCAAGTTAATGATAAAATACTCACAGTACTGTACAGTAAAATTAACATGTGTTCACTATGTTGCCTTTTCCCTAGCCCTTGCACCTAGCCTTTATCACTGGTGGTTGGCTGTGTAGCATTTTTATAGATATTAAGAGTTTTTTGGATAGTGGCTTTCTTTCCCCCCTACCCTTCCTATAACTGATGATAAGAAGTAGTATTATCCTCAACTAATCTCTGAACTCTCAAAAACCTTACAGTATTTGGTTTCATCTTTTTAATACAAGAAAAAATGCATTCAAATGAAGAAATGTTTCTGCCAACAGTTTCATCATGCACCTTTTTGGTTTGACCTGGGATTCTGAAGCATCCCTTTCTTCTGCAATCTTGGCAGCTAGTAGATCAATTAAACCCACATTCAATAGTTCTCCACAAGACTTGGTCAGCTCCTCCATAATATCTCTCATCCACTTATACCTCCAATTTTTGAAATCATTTCCCGAATTTTTTACTCATTTGTTAGAACTTTTGTAATAAGGAAAGAACTGCGAGCTCATTTTCTTCCTATAACCTCTTCGCGTGTATTTCTTCTATTACATCTTTCCATACCTTAGCAAAATTCCAGATTTCATGATAAGTATTGTGGAACTTCCAGAAATCTCACAATTGGTCTAGATGGGAAGAGTGACCTGGGCCATTATCTAAAATTAGTAGTATCTTGAAAGGAATTCTACTATTATTTTTAAATGTTTTGACTTTGGCAGTGAAACAGTACATAAACCATTCTCCAAAGAATATAAGAGTTGTCTAAGCCATAGAGTTAGAGAAATAATGCACAGCTAGTATTGCCTTGCTGATTCCTTTCAATGCTCTGGGATTTTCTGTGTAGTGCACAAGAACAGGTTTTAATTTGCATTGTACCATATACATTCCCTCCTCACAGAAGACTAAATTAATTTTGAAAGCTTTATTCCTCAGTATAGTTTTTTCTTCCCCCCACGTGGAGGTTTGAGAAGGCATTCTTTGATAAAATCGGCCAGTTTCCTTCACATTAAAGATTTGCTCCAGCAAGAAGGGACATTCATCTCTTATTTATTGTAAGAACTCTGGGATCTTCTTTGCTTCTCTAATACTGGCATTAGCAGCCTCTCCTGACACTTGCACATTATGAAATCTTGCCTGATTTTTAAATAGTGTAAACCAACAGCTGTTTGCTGTAAATATCTGTTTTCCTTCAGGTTACTTTATCTTTAAAACTTCAAAAAGGGTTCAAGTCTTGGCTTGAATTGTCGTCGAGTTTAAAATATTATTTTTCTCATTAAAGATCCACATAGTTATAATTTCTCCATCTCTAGAACTGCACCTTCTATTTGTTTTGGCAGATAAGTCAACTTCCTACAGGCACTGACTTTTACATTGCCTTTATCCAGGCAGCATCCTTCACTACCATATTCACAGTCAACAGCTCTATAAGACTAAGTTCACATGATATCAATGAAAATTTTTGTCCATATTTTCTCATTATTTTCATTTTTATTTTGAAGTCTATTGGCTTATGCTTACAAAATGGTTCACATTTGCTGCCAGCTGTGGAGAAAATATAAAGTTTACAATTGAACACAGGGAGAGGCACAGTATCACTCACTTTCCGCAGACACACAAGAACTGCCTTAGAGATGCTTCTCAACTTCTCACCTACATTTATGCCGTGCTTTATACTACAACATTGGTTTTGTATAAGGAATTTCTGTAGCTGTTTTTTGGAATGCACTTCTTTCAGAATGTAAAGAAAAATTTGCATAATATTAATTTACATAAGGCAAAAATTGTCTAACTGTAACTATAAACAAGGCCTAGGAGGCCTTATTGAATCAATCAATCAATCAAGGAAATACCATAGGCAGAGAGAACCAATCAAAGGAGGAGTGACATACTTTTAAGACAGGGGATGAAGGCATTGATACCATAGAAAGAATGCCTTGTGATACCTTGAAAAGAATGAGCCAAACTCTGTAAGGCTTATGGAGTGGGAGGGAAGCAAGCTAGTTAGGAAACTTGGATCCAAAGGTAGGTCAGATGTCCCATAGGCTTCTCAAACATGTCCAAAATAGAACTCATTATCTTTTCCTCCAAAATCTTCCTTTTTCTGACTTCTAAATACAATTACTACTACCACTACTACTACTATTACCACCACCACCACAGCTACTAGCATCTCTGGTGTGAGAGCTTGCTGAGTCCTTTCAGAGTAATTTATCCACCTTTGGTGTCTACCTGTTCCCCTACTCTCACCTATGGCTAGACGAAGTTATAGCATTCATGAAGGCTATACCCTGGTAAAACTGTCTTGGTAGACAGTCTTAAGTCAACAAGGTTGAGGGTAGCTGAGAGGCCTCAAATTCATCAGTGAGAGTTAAAGGGATGTCTCTCCAAGCATGTGAAGATTTCCCCTGGTGGAATAGGCTGATGAGAACAATTTATTCCAACAACCAAGAAGGCAGCTAAAGTACATACTATGAAGCACATTGAGCTTGGTTGGACATCAGCGATGCCTTCTCCAGAGATGACAGGAGAGGTCATCCTGACTTTGGTCTTGCCATTGTATATTAATGACTCTGGAAGAGAAAGTAAAGTTAATGACTTTGTGCAGTTCTGCTTTACTTAAATCCATTCCACATATAAGTCAATACATTTTCCTCATGATGTCATTAGTCTTCTTTGGAAATGAAGGCCAGTCATATGTCATATATGACCTGCAGCCTTGTGGAGAGTGTGGATTGAGAGGGAAGTAGAGTACATGGATGAATGAAAATGGTTATTAAAAATTGTATCAACATGTAAAAATTAAGTAAAAAAATAAACACATACTCATTTAATTTTTAAAAAGGAAATGAAAGACAAACAACAATTACTATCCAGGTCACCACTATCTTTTTAGTCACTCAGATTCATGGCTTAAGTGTCATTTTAGATTCTTCATTCTCATTTAACTCACTATCCGACCCAGTGACAAATCTTGTAATTTCTAAATTCACAAAATCTGTCATATTTTCCCCTTTTTCTCCATACACATAGCTTCTCCCCTATTTCAGGCTCTCTTTACTTTCTGTTAGAACAGTGATTCCCAAAGTGGGTGCTACCGCCCCCTGGTGGGTGCTGCAGCGATCCAGGGTAGCGGTAATGGCCACAGGTGCATTTGGGGGTAGTGAATAACTGTAAGGGGGTGGTGACAGTATGTGACAAGGGGCGCTAAGTAATATTTTTTCTGGAAAGGGGGCGGTAGGCCAAAAAAGTTTGGAAACCACTGTGTTAGACTATTGCAATAGCCTTCTAACTAGTCTCCCTGCCTCAAGTTTCTCTATCTTCCAATTCTCCTCCACTCGATAACAAGGCCCTATTTAATACACTCATGTGACTCCTGATTACTTGAAGGGCTAAATATAAAGTCCTCATTTTGGCATTTAAAACTCTTCATAACCTGATACCTTTCTGCCTTTTCAATCTTCTTATACTTTATTCCTGCATGGAATATGATGCAGAATCTAATGCAGCCACATTGGCCTACTTCTTGTTCTCTCCATAACTACACTCCATCTCCATCACTGAGTCTTTGCCCTATCTGTCCTTCATGCCTAGAATGTTCTTCCTCTTCACACTGACCTCTTGGTTTCCTGGCTTCCTTCAAGCCTCAGTTTATATCCCACCTTTTGTAAAAGTCCTTTTATAAGCCTGCCCACTAATAGTGCCTTCTTTTCTCAGATTACATTCCATCTCCTCTCTATGTATCTTGGATGTACCTAGTTACTTGCATGTTGTGTCCCTCGACAGAATATATGTTCTTTGAGGATGGGAACTATTTCCAACTTGCTTTATGTCCTTAGTGATTAGCATACTGTCTGACACACAATTAGTGCTTTAAAAAATGCTTGCTGGTAGACTGGATGACTTCCTTGCTTTCTCTTGGCTCTGGGAGGATTCTAACAGGGGTATCCAGTTCATGTATTTTTCATACATTTCTCCGATAATGTCTTTTACTCTAGTTCTTGGTGTGTCTAAAAATGGGTAGTAGGAAGTGGAGTGTATAGCTGAGGAAAATTTTGTTTGAAAAATCCAAGACAATCATCAAATTCAGGTTTAGATTTTTTGAGGAGAGTAGCCTTGTCATTGAAACCACAGAGAATGTGGTGGACCTGGAGCCCAGAGGAAAACATCTAAACATTTTAACTAAAAAAAACATGAAAGACTTTAACTAAGGCAGGTATACATTTAAGGACAGACTAGGGAATAGAAGAGTAGATGATTGTAAAAACCTGAAAAACTTGTAAAAACCTGTGAGTCCATATCAAGCTGAAACAAATAAAGTTATACCAATAATTGCATATTATAAGTTCTACTGGTGAAATCTCCAATCAAACCAAGAGTGTAGTTTTTACATCCTAAATGGGTGCTCTCTATGTGTGTTTGTGTGTATGTGAGTGAGTGTATGTGTGTGTACATTTGTGCATTTGTTCCACTTCAGAAAACCTGATGGATTATGGTGGAATATTTCAGGATAAATGTAAGAAAAGTATTGTGATCCAGGGACCTGGTCTTTTAACAACTGATTTCTTATATTGATGATAAAAGAAGGATGCCCATATAAATAACATTCTGCCCAGGCTGCCTGTACCTCATTATAAAACTGTGTTTTTCTTCAAAAATTAAATTTAAAAAAATTTCCATTTTAATAGGATTATAAAACTAGGGCTTGGAAAAAACCATTCAGGCGATTGACTTCATTTTACAGATGAGAAAACTGAGTCCATGGAAATTAAATAACTTTTACAAGGTCATACAAGTAGAGAATGTCAGAGTTGGAATTTGAACCCATGTCCTATGAGACTAGAGCCAGTGCTTATTCCAGTGTTTCCTGTTCAAATATACATCTGTGTAATAAATTATTCCTATTATATCAGAATTACTGTGAATTATTTATTATATTTAATTACTATGATTTATAAAAAATAATGTTAATTCTTATGGCCCTTTAACCTGCCTTTCCCCCTCATTAGGCATTAATCAGGATACTGCTAGAATCCTATCCCATCTTGATCTTGTGAAAGATATTTCCCTTTTCTTTCCCAGGAGATGATTCAAAGATCACCCAGAGCTAGTCCTTATGGAGCAATAGTATGGACCCCCTGCCGCCCCATTTAAATTATCTGAACTGTGTGGCTTTTCCATTTAGTCTCCCTACTGAGTAAATGGTGCATCTTTGAAGCTGCAAAGTAGGCAAGACTTGAATGGCCTTGTGTCTTCAAAGAAGTGCCTTGAGCTCTGGAATGCAACTAAATGGGAGAAACCTCTGAGTGCCAGGAAATGTAAACAAAGAGGCCAAAAAATCCAGCAAAGGGAATTCTGGGCCTATGCAGGCATTTTTAAGGGTAGGCAGCTAACTCAGCTGAACCTGAAAATGGGTCAGATCATTTTTTAAAATGCCCAAACCAATTTTATCAATCCATAAATATGTGACCAATAGCACTCACCAGAATGTATGCTTCAAATATACACTGAGAACTTTTTCTTTTTTTTTTAACTATAGAAAGATTTTATTTATAAGTTTATATATATTTATATATAAATTACTACTAAGGGAGAATGGAAGTTTACAGCAGAGGATAAACATTTCTCTTAAATGTGAAACATAATTGTATATTGACCTAGAATTTAAGTATTTTTTATTTATTAAGTACAAGTTAACCTCAACAATTTTTTATACTTGTTTTTAGACAAGTTGTGCATACAATCTTTCATACTTGACCTGTAGGTTATTCAACTTCTTCACTCAGTCAAGGCTGGAGGAAAACAATGCTACTTTAAGTTTAATTTTTATATGCATGTTACCTATATGTACTTGGTGTAAATGCAAACTAAAAATGTCTATAATTTCCTTTTATTTATTTTGACAAATGCTTTAAATATATTCCCATTAAATCAGTCAAAAGGAAATGTAAACATTTTCTTTTCTTTCTTTTAAATGGACTAATACCAATAAGGAAAATTATTTTCTAAGTTGAAGAAAGATAAAATAATGTTTCTTTTCTTTTAACCTGTCTTTGTAAACAATCAACAGTAACATTTGAGAATAATGAATCCAAGGACCCAGAATCCTCCTTTTAACAGGTTTGACAGGTATCTGTTGAATTTGCAAAACAGCTTCATAATTAAAAATTGACTCAAGTAAATAGCACATAAGATTTATGAATGTTATTATTAACAACCATCATAAAACATAGAATGGTTAAAAACCAACATTTAAAGAAAACTGGCACTTGCAGTTTCCAAGTGTGCAGGGCTAGTACATATTTTCTCCACCATTAAAATGTTTTAAAAAGTAGAATATAAAGCAGTCATTATGGATTTAAATATTCTTAAACTTATGAAGTTGAAGTTTGTTTAATAGTAGCGGCATTGCCATCAAGCCATCCTTATCTAGGTTTAACTCCATAGCAAATATTTCAAGGAATTAATTTAGATTTTTATATGTGTACATGCATTCACAGCCCTATTTCTTTTCTTTCTTTCCTTTCTTTTTTATCCTCTTCTAAGTAGTATAAATGCTCTCTGCATTATACATTACAAGTTAAGTTAGTTTTGATATATTTTAAGTCATTTGAGTTTCCAGTTGAGTAATTTCTAAAAGTATTTACTAATCATTATTATGTAGCAAAGGTTTGTATTGTAAATATGTTACTTTTATTACCAGTGTTTGTTTATAGGAATCTGTTATCCAGCACAATTCTTAGAATCAGGTTTTGTAGTATAAAGGACATTGTAGCAAAAAAGACGATTCAAAACTTGTCCTCTCTCTTTCATTGATCTGTTTCCTCTTAGGTAACACAAACAGCTGTCTCCAGCTCACCCACAAGTTAAACATAATAATAACATAGTGTTACTGTGCTATATTCATGAATGATTATATGAATGATACTAGTTCCTTTCCATTAAAGATAAGGTAACAAAGACACCACACAGATGTAAACTGGTTAGTGAAGAGAATCTCCCATCTTTGAAGCTTATTTATTTCTCTGATAACCAACAATCTCTTTTACAATTGGGATTCAAACAAGGTAAAGGTGCCCTCTGTAGGAGAGTGCCTGTAAATGCTTCTTCTATTATCTCTTGGGGAAAAAAAAAGAAGAAAAGAAAAAAGAAAAAGACAGGTTTTTGTTTTTTTCAACAGCCATGGGGATTTTAAAAAAAAGAAAGAAAGGAAAAATTCACTTAATCTTGTACTTTATCAAAGTATCCTATTTCTAAAGCTAAATCCTAAGGAAAATTAATCATAGCTTTATACAATCAAGCAATGTTTTAAAACATGGGAAATTAAGTATTAAATTAGCAGCAGAGAACTTCGAAGTTAGCATTATTGATATTCCAGTAATACAGTGGGATTGATCTTTAAAAAAAAAGCTATTATGCTTAAAATGGAGGGACAGAAGGTCTGGGCATGAAAAATTAAAAAAGAAACCTAAATAGAAGGATCCACATGAAGAAAGAAATGTTCACCAAATTAATATACCTCCCCAAAAGGTCTTATCTTCCCTTCTTATAAAGGTTACCATAATGCAGATTCATTATCAGTCCCAATGGGTAGCATATAGCTCAGTAAGAAATTGCTTTTGTTAGCATGCTCATAGAAAGAAATTAGCTATTTCACCAGATCTCTAGGGGCTATTTGAAATTTTGGGAATTCTCTCTGTAATTTAAAATGGAAGTTAAAGCCAATGTGAATAGACTAGGGAAAATCTAACAAATTAAACCTCTCCATCTGGAAGTTTCTTCATCACTCATTCCAAAGGTAGAAGTTTAAAACCACATTTGCATTTGGGAGAAAAGAGGTTTTTTTATATCCTTTATAATGGTGATATAGTTCATATTACTGCCTACATTTTTCAACAAATAAGTGTTTATAAGAATAAAGTGTTTAAATGTAAAACTTTAATTCTAAAAGCACTTTATTTTTTCACATTATACATTTCAACTGTCTTTCAAGCTCAGCATGTCCAAGAGAAAAATTATTATTTTCCTTTCCAAATCTACCCTTCTTTTTTTCTTTCTGTTAATGGCATTGCTATTCTCACAGTCTCTTAGGTTTGAAAGACTCTCAGAACCTTGGTTTCATGTCTGTCTTCTGTTTTGTCTCCATGAATTCCAAGGGCTCCTTATCACTTCAAATCAAATATAAAACCCTCTTTTAAGCATTCAAAGCCTTTCATAATCTGGCTCACTCCTACCTTAACAGGTTTCTAACACTTTATTCCTTTTCCCCTATTCTGAGATCTATCCTACTATTCCACTCACAAGAAGCTTCATCTCCAGATAGTTTTTGTATAGCTTCATGCTATTTCCCCCATTAGACTGTGTGCTCCTTGAGAGCAGGGATTGCCTTTTACCTTTTTGGTATGCCTAACAGTACAGAGCCTGGCATATAGGATGTACTTAATAATAAATGTTTCTTGGCCAACTTGGATCCAGGAAGACCCAAATCTTGCTTTGGGTACACTGTGTGACTCTGTTCAAGTTACTTAATTAGCTGTGTCTCAGTTTCTTCATTTGTAAAATTAGGTGGTTAGACTAGATGGCCTCTAAAGTTATGATTCTATTTTGATAACTGTGCTATTCTGGAAAAGGCATTTCTCTTTCACTCTCAGTTCTCTCATCTGTAAAAGGGCTGAAATAACAAAATCTACCTCACAAGGATATTGTGAGGATCAGATGTGATAAAATTACAAAGGATTTTTACAAATCTTAAAGCACTCTAGAGATGTTAGCTATGATTAGTACTATCTCTAAGGTGGCTCCAGTAATAGTTCCCTTCTTCCCCCTTCCTATATCCTTCCTCTATTGCCAACATCCTGGCTCAGATTGTCAAAATCTTTTACTGGTACTGTTTTAGTAGCTTCCTAATGGTCAACTTATCCCCAAGGTCTTCCTAATCAAATTCACCAATCACATCAATGTCATACTAAAATTTCTTAATGAATAGCTCTAATTATTTAAAAAGATCATCTATCTCACACTTCTTTTAAGTCACATTTACTTTTTCTATTCTGAAGGACACTTGAGGATTATAACAAAGAACTAAAAAGGCAAAAATTATCACCATTTCTTTCCAAAACCTAACTTTTATAAAATAATCACAATATAAAAGAAAAAAGAATCCCAGAAACCAATTATTAGGTTGCCTCTGGATCTTCTTGAGTGATTGAATGAATTAAAAAGCACTTACTAAGCACCTAATACATGTCAATGTCAGATAGAACTGTACTAAGTGCTAGAGATACAAATACAAAAACAAAATAGCCTTTTCCTTCATGGAACTTCTATTCGAATGGGAGGAAACAATACATACAGAAAAGCAGTGGCCAGGAAAAGGAGTCTTGCCAGTAGGATTACTCCCATTTGTTGTACTTGCATCTATAGGGCCTAACACAAGTCTTAGCACATAGTAGGCATTTAATAAATACTTCATAATTAATAATAAATGGAACAATAGGGTATTCAGTTGTTATGCCTTTTCAAAATAAAATGGAAAAATTGATTTGATCACCCATTTTCAGAACAAAAAGTACAAAACTCAAAGGAAGGGTGGGAGTAGGGCACATGCATGGGTCCAAGACAGATGGCAAAATGCCCCAGATATGAACAATGATGTAGCCCAGCTAGATATAAGGGATTTGGAGAATTTATATTTTCTTCCTTATTCACTCACTCACCAATTAGTATAGGTTATGTACTAGGGCAGAATTCCAAAGCTGAGAGGATTAATTATGGTGGGGAATAAAAAGGAATTCTGAAAGACTAGTCCAGAATCTGCTGTTTCAGGTGAAGAGAAGGGAGAGCTGGCAATGCAGAACAGATGATAAAATATCTGAGATGGAAAGCCAAATGGAGAGTTGAAGGGCAAGGGTCACAGTAGTTTAGAATTCAAACTCATTTGTAAAATTATAGAAGAGAGTGATAGTATTATGTTGGAAAGATTGTGAGCAGTATTGCCTCATAATTGAGAAAAATAGTAGAAACAAAAACAGGTCTATAGAAATTTGGCTTGAGACTCAAATGAGTCTCATCAATCTATGAATATTCATAGATTAAACTAGCAGTAGAATAACAAACAGATGTAAATAAGCCTGATTTTTCAAAGTTTCTAAAATTATTGATTTCCCCCATAAAAGAGAGGAATTTCTGTATTTCTCCATTTCCTTCTCTCTCCAATTCTTCCTTTTAAGAATGGACATGTTAATGTTCCCAAAACACAGATAAAACCATGCCATTCCTCAAAAATACTGAGTAGCTCTCCATTGCCCCAGTAAAGGCAATGGGCAATATATTCCCTCTCTACTCTCCTAGCCTTATTTCCTAATGTACCCTGCCATGTTCTCCATGATCCAGACGAAGTGGAATATTTTCTACTGTAGAACATGCCCTGACTCTCCTACATCTGTTTTTTTTTTTCCATTCTGTTTCACAGACTTAATTTATTTACTCACACATTCTTTTAAAGGCTACCTCTAATTCCATCTTTTCTTTTTCTTATTATTATTATTATTAGACATTTATTAATATTTTTTAACCTGTTTACATACTTTATGCCCCTATTTTCCCCTTCTCCCCCCCC
>NC_058132.1:563151533-563211271 GCF_016433145.1 Gracilinanus agilis | reverse complement strand
AATTTACATTTTGTAATTTTCTCTAACTCTTGCTTGGTTTTAAAATCTTTCCTTTCCCAGAGATCTGACAAGTATACTATTCTGTGTTCACTTAACTTATTAATAGTTTCCCTCTTTATATTCAAGTCATTCGCCCATTCTGAATTTACCTTGGTGTAGGGTGTGAGATGTTGATCTAAACCTAATCTCTCCCATATTGTTTTCCAAATTTCCCAGCAGTTTTTGTCAAATAGTAATCCTTCCCTAATGCTTCTTGTCAGTAGTGGCCTTCCCATTCTTCCCTCATAGTAGCACTTGTATCTAACTCACTAATATGTGTTATGCCCCTATTAGATAATAAATTCCATTGAAACAGGGAATGTTATCTAAACTTTGTCTTTTTCCTGGATTCTTACACACACACAAATATTTATTAAATCAAATTAGTGTTACTCAGTATGAACCCAAAAAACAATGGAGTTAGATCATAAAGTGGTTGTGAGGATCAAATGAGATGATGTTTGTAAAGTGCTCGGCACAGGGCCTGTTACATAGTAAGAACCCAATAAAAGCTTGCTCCTACCCCCGTCTCCCACTCTGAACACATACCTAAGAAGATTGGGCTTAATGCTAAAAGAAGGCATTAGAAGATGTTTTCTGCTAACCTTTATTTTACTGAATTTATTTTTAATCTGGGACCATTTGTAGAAGAGAAAGGCTGTGACTGAGTGTTCAAATCTGTTAGAAAGAATTACAAAGAGATAAAAAAAATCAGTTAATGATTCATTTATATTTTTCATCTAGAATCCACAATCCCTCCCCAATGCTTTATATCTCTGTATCTTCTAGTATTATTGTTAAAGAAAGGAGAGGTAATGGGGAAATGAATTTTTTTTTAAGCTGCAAGAATATAATAGATATCCCAATGAATTTCAGCATTGAAGGCTTTCTGATTTTGTATTATCTTTAAGTCAATGATGTTTTTTGTTTTGTTAGTTTGGTTTTTTTGTGGGGGTGAGTGTCCTACTTTCTCAAAATACTGTCCTTTCTTACTTACAGCTTTAGATCCAGACTATTATTGCCTTCAGTTCTATTAGTCTGCACCATGTGGCCAATGCTTTGATTGCTTCTCTTCTCAAGTCACCATTTCAACAGTTCTTTCTGAATCCCTGATCCACCTGATCCACAACTTTCCAAAGGTGCCCACCAATCCAGATGTAAACTAGAAGGAAAAGTGAATATAATATTTTGTTGTTGTTGTTGTTTTATTCTCCAATTCTATATAGGAAGGGAAACCTCTGAGAAACCTGCCTGCACAGGCCAAATGAGATGATGTTAAGCTATTCTAGCATAGCTTCATGAGAAAGGGCTCACCCTGATGGAGGTTTCTTTAAAACCATCTTTTGATAAAGTTCATGAACACAACTGTAAGAGAAAAGGAAGAATTTTAATTCAACTATTTCATTATTATATCTGGATAGAGAGGATATCTATATGGAAGCATTTGGAAACAAAATCAGAATTAAAAGAGAAGCAGAAAACAGAAGTTACCTGCCAACCCCTGCTTTTCCATAAACTAAATTAAAAATAGCACTAAAAGGATTGTACTTTAAACCTTTTGATATGCGATCCTGAAGGCCCACCCAGAACAGTCTTTACAGAGCAATACAGCAATATACCTATAATATCTTAGTAATCACAACTATTAAAATAATCATAATAATACTTTGCACTTACTGAGGGCCTTTCATCCAAGGATCTCAAAGCCCTTGAAAAACATTAATTAATTCTCCTAACACTTCTACCAGGCAGATAAGTATCATTATCCCCATTTCACTGATGAGGAAACTGAGACATTGAGGTTAAGTGACTTGCTTGAGGCTATTCTGAGAAGTGGTGGCAGATATAGTGTTGGCATTCAACTAGCCAAATTCCCATCCTATGTAATTCTTAGGCAGACATTGTTTTTCTTAGCATCTTGCCTATTTTATATGACTTTCCAGAGAATTCCTGAACTTTTAAATTTAGACCAAATGAAAATACTATCTTTAAAATATTTATAGAAAATAAAATTTTAAAGCACAAATGGAACAAATAAAACGAGGGTCAAAGCAATATAATTAGCACATGAACCTTTCAATAGTATTAATTTGGCAAACTTTTCCCACACATGTCAATCTGAAACTAATGTCTACAGTGAGTATGCATCTGTAATGCCATTTTACTTTCCCATATTAAAAGCCTCAGCACTGTTTTTACTGTTTTACTTGTCTACGTATGTTAACAGTAATTAGTAAATGAATGTTCAAATAGTTGCCTAATCCACTCATTTTTTCTTAATTTATAAAATTAATTTTTAAAAATTATTTTCATGTATCTATTCTACATTAAAATGTGAACAAACACAAAAACAATTTTTTAATTCTTCAAATGTTTAGTATCTTCTCTGTCTCCTTGACTCTCTGTTATCACAACTTCATGTTGTCATATTAGGCACTTTCACTCATATTTTCCTGTATAGAAAAATATTTTTGTCAGTTTTGTCACTCCAGTTTGGCTATGGCTAACGGTCTTTTTTCAAGAATGATATTATTGATAATTCTATTGAATTATACAACACCAAGATGTACATATACAAATCTTTAAGCATAGAGTGAGACTGTAAGAGTCAGACAAAAATGCCCCAGACAAAAATTTATTAAACCAGAAGAGCTGAGATAGTGTCACAGATGTTCTAATCCTATGAACTAATTCAGAACTAGTTATGTTAATAGTTTATGAAGGTTAATTATAGAGTCTGGAATCTGCTAATGTCAAGGTAGAGTCTTGTAAATAGATAATATTAAGTTGGATTCTGGAACATGTACTTATCCAAGTCTAGGATTCCAGGAGGATTGAAGGTTAAGGTTTATCCTCACATTTGGTGTCAATTTTTAACTATGCTAATTTTCTAAATATATTTAAATAAATTTAGTCTTCTTAGTAAAAGAAAATAAAACATTTGAACCACTATAATTTTAAATTATTTGACACATTTTCCAACTGCTCTTAGCTTTTTTTTTTTTCCACCTGCCCTTTGAATGAAAATGCTCAAATGAATGAGCAGGGGAGATGGTTTAAGTAGACTGCAGCATATGAGCAATGATGATGCTCACAAGAAGTGGTAGAAGAGACATCACCATGAACTAAGAAAAAAGGGCGAGTTGAGCATACAATATGTGTAAAGGGTAACACGCACATAGTCCAATTGCATTGGATGAAAAGACATAGGCTGTGATCTGTATCAGCAGAGGGAGTGTCTGTTCTAATGATATCACTTAACTATCTTTGACTATTGAAGCATCTGTTTGGTACTTTTCCATTTTCCTTTTTATAACTTCCTTACCTTCTTCCTGCGTAAACCAATTCTTGGTTTCTGAAACTCTCACAACAGTCTTTGGAAAGAACAGAAATGAGAATGCTGGAGAATACTGTCTACTGAAGCAATAACAGTATTGCAGTACCCCCGCCCCCACCTTCAGTTAAATTGACATTCCCAATTGTCAACAAATCTTTTTCAATTTTCAATGAAGAAGAAACTTCCCATTGTTCAACAGAACTCCTATTCTGTTCTTCTTGACATTTCCTCTATTCGAGTATGGCTTTCTCTTAAATGGTTGCTGTTACTGTAACTTATTTTTGTCATCATCCTGGAGGGCTGTGAGTTTAATAGCATTATGGTAACCCTCAATTTCATTAAATCGCTTTTTAATTTTAATTTATAGAACACAGAGACTGATAAACTAGGGAACTGCATCAAGTAATGCTTTTTTTTTTTTGAAACCCTTTCCTTCCATCTTAAAATCAATACTGTATATTGGTTCTAAGGCAGAAGAGTGGCAAGGGCTAGGCAATGGGAGTTAAGTGACTTGCCCAGGGTCACACGAAGTGTCTGAGGCCAGATTTGAACCTAAGACCTCCCCTCTCTAGGCCTGGCTCTCAATCCACTGATCCACCCAGCTGCCCCCAAGAAATAAGCTTTTGAGAGCCATGAAAATTGGCAAAATGAAAATAGCTTCATTTTGTACTAACTGGTACATTCAAGATAGCAAGGTGACTTGGAAAGATACATGCAAATGATTTTTCTTTCTAAAGATTAAGTCAAATTTTATTGTTACAAAGTTTTTTTTCCTGACTTTTAGAATTTTTCTACAGACCTAAAGAGTCTTTTGGTGTTCTTCGTGAACTTACTGACTCAATAATAAGTCTTTCCAATGCCTATTTTTAAATAGATTTTTCACACTTCAGACACGACAGTATCTTCCATCCAGGAAAATCCATGAGTCACAGAAAGCAGGTATGGTTCATCCACCCACTTCAGGTTAGCATCAGAGCCAGACAGGCAGGTGGAGATGCCCTTGGCAATCTTTTCAACCTCCCACAAAATAATTGTTGAGTAATTTCTCAGGGTTAGGATTAAGGTTTATTTTTTTTTTGGTGTGGGGGGGGGATGGAATGTGAAAAACAAATATTTTTGTGGGATATTTCTTTAAATACTTGCAATAAAGCAGTGGATATTATCTAAAGAGAAAGAATTTTCTTTTTAGAAAGGTCTTAATCAGTTTAAATAGTCATATCTGAGAGTTTAATCTATTGGCCCATCTAGTCTATTTACTATAAATACCTTCCTCAGTGGGGTGTGGATTTTTTTTTTGTTAATGACCACATACTAATTTTTAAAAATACAATTTGTAAATATATGGATATGTGTGCATGCACATAAAACACAATGTATGTATGAATGCTTACATATAAACCTGTGTTGCTATGTATATATACATGTTTTCATATGTACATGTATTTACACATTTTTTCTAAAACTAACCTGTAACCTATAGCAATTTTATATCATAAATATTAATATTTAGCATTACTTAATTATATTAATACATACATACATATTTAAAATGTTCCCAATCATTATGCGCTACATGGTAGTTTATAAGTATACCTATATTTGTGTGTCTATATATAAACATTTTAAATATTCCTATAATAATTTTGTTAATTAAAGATAAGGCAAATGAAATTATCATGAAAATTCTGTGCAATATATAAAATAGCATCAATTCTATATTTAATGAACCAAGAAAATATTTGCTAAATCCCCAACATGTGTTATGTTCCATTATAGGTACTGGGAAAATAAAGACTGAATAAAAGGCCCTGCTGTCAAGGAATATACATGAAGAAGGCAGTAGGAACACATATAAACACATTTAAAATATGTTCAGTAAAAATAAAATAATTTCAAGAGGACCTCAGGAACTAGAGGATCAGGAAGAGATGAGCTTTGAAGGAAGTTATGGATTTTTAAAATATTACTTTAAAAAGTATTTTTACTATTTTAAATTGTGACTTTATTTTTTAAATATTTTTTCATATTTACATGATTCATTTTCTTTCCCTCCCCTCTTCGTTCTACCCTTCCAGAGTTGACAAGTAATTCCACTGAGTTGTACAAATGTTGTCATTTGATATCTATTTCCATATTATTCATTTTTACCATAGAGTAATCTTTTAAAGCCGAAACCCCAAATCAAAAACAAGTGATAGGTGACAAGTCATAAGTTTTTCTTTTGCATTTCTACTCCCATAGTTGTTTCTCTCAGTGTGGATAGCATTCTTTCAAGTCCCTCAGGAATGTCCTGGCTTATTTTATTACTACTAGTAGTAGTAAAGTCCATTACATTCAATAGTTCCACAATGTTACACTTTCAGTATACGATGTTCTCTTGGTTCTGCTCATTTCACTCTGTATCAGTTCTTGGAGGTCTTTCCAGTTAATATAAAATCCTCCAGTTCATTACTCCTTACAATGCAATAGTATTCCATCACTAAAGAGTGATGGTTTAGTTTTCTCCTTGCTTACTTTGATCCCTTCAATTTCTTTTTTTTCTCTAATTGCTACTACTAACATTTCTAGTACAATATTATACATAGTAGTGGTGATAATGTGCATTTTTGCTTCACTCCTGATCTTACTGGGAAGGCTTCTAACTTAGCCCCATTGTAGATTAAACTTGCTGATGGTTTTAAGTAAATATTGCTTATTATTTTGAGGAAAAGCCCATTTATTCTTATATTTTCTAGTGTTGCATTTTGTCAAAGGCTTTTTAGGCAGCTATTGAGATTTCTATTAGTTTGGTTGTTGATATGGTCAATTGTGTATTTTTACTATTTTGAACTATTTCTCTGTACAAAGAATAGCCAAACCAGATGACCTCATATAAAATAATAAATGACTACTAGTTTCGACTTGGGATTTTTTTTAAAACATTGCAAATTTAACATAGTTTCAATAGCACTCTGTTTCCTGTGCTCCTTTCTAAGCTTTATTCTATTTATGTTTACTGAGCTTCAAACTTTAATAGGTACAAGTGAAGATGGAATACATTTCCATCATGGGGGACTATCTGAGCAAAGTCACAGAAATGGAAGACTGAATATTAAATCCGGGGTATAGGAATGGAAATAGAAAGAAAGGTAAAAGATAGTCTCTGTTTTTAAGAAACTCATATTCTGATGGGGGAAGAAAACATGCAAATGACTATGTTTGAGCCCTGCTTTCCAAAATCCTAAATGGGGCTCTTAGATAGGAGTGTCACAAGCATGCCATGCGATACTGAAATGTATAACTTCTAAATCCTTCCCTAGAGTGAATAGATTTGATATCCATTCATGTCTATTCAAGAAATACATATTAGATGTATGTTGTGTTCAAAGCACTAGGTGGTACAGATGTTGGTGATACCAGAATTTTCTCTTTTCAGATTTTTATTTTCAAACCTCAAGGAGTTTGCATTTTACTGGGCGGGATAGGAAATGTGAAGAAGAGGCATAATGCAAGGTAGAATATGATAGATACCAAAAAAAAATATTCAAATTAAAAGCTCTTAGAAAATTCAAGGAAAGAGAGGATACCTTTAGATGAGTGGATCAGGAAATCCTTTTTTAAGGACATAACACCTTAACTGGGTATTGATAGGAGAAAATAAAGGTGGAGAGGAGAAGGAAGTAATTAAAAAGTTCTTTGAATTAAAAGGCAGCATAGAATAGTGTGGGCACCTACGTGGCACAGCAAGATAGAGCACTGGGCCTGGAGTCAGTAAGACCTAAGTTCAAATTTGACCTCAGACACTACCCAAGTGATCCTGGGCAAGTCACCTAACCATTTTGTGGCCTCAATTTCTTCATTTATCATAAGTAGAGAAGAAAATGACAAACCACTCCAGTATCTTTGCCAAGAAAACCCTAAACAGGGTCACAAAAACTTGGACACAACCAAACAACAACAGAAGAAAAGTGTAAAGAATTATGGCTTGTTTTCAAATTCTGGCTCTGACACTCAGTAACTATGTTACTATGGACAAGTCAATGGACTTTCTCAAATCTTTGTTTCTCTGTTTGTAAGATACTTGAAATATAGAGTGTTTTTTATAGGGGAATGTTTTGTTTATTTAAAATTCCCTAGTAATCCCAGTATTAATTAAGCAATGGAGAGACATTAGATAAATTCCTGCTTTGGGCCAGAAAGTATAATTTTGAATTTCGTGGTTAAAGTATAATGAGAAAAAAATTTAATGTAAGCAAAATATGTCTTCAGTTCATATTTCCATACCCTTATTTCAAATATCACCTTTGTATCTTCCCTGCCAATTTCCTTGTAGACTGCCATCCCTTAGGTTCTGACTCTGACTACCTAGCACCCAGTATCCAGCCTCCCTGATTTCTTGTCTACATTGTTTCCTTGCAATTGAGACCAAAGCCCTATAATACCTCCTTGTCCCTTGGAAACTTACCTTTCCTATATCTTATCCCCTCTAGGTCAGACCCTTATCTACCAAGGTGACAATTATCTAATCGAATAAATGAGTGCTAATGAGAGAAAGCTCATTAGCAACACTGGATAAAAATTGCCTATTGTTCAAATTAGGATAAGTAGCTGTGTGAAAAGGCCAAAGGACTTATCCATTAGTGTATATCTTGAATAGTCACTACAGATGGCCAGTGAGTGGTGCCTAGAATTAGTCAGGAGGAAGCAAATAGATTCTAATGTATTCAGGAGATTAGCTAATATTTTCAATAGTCCCAACCTGTTCCCTCATACAGCTAGAAAACAATTCTTTCTAACATAGATATGCTGATGATATTTGATGACAACAAATCATGGACCACCATAATCACCAAAAGACTCAAATTTGAAGGTTAATGGCAATAGAGAGATGTCTTCTGAGTAAAAGTGAGCTACAGCGTATTACCAATGATGGCTTGCATATAAGTGACTTATGAAAGCGAGCTAGTCATGTAGTGAGAATGAGAGATTAAAGGTAGAGAACTCAGTTTTAAAAATCCTTGAGGGAGATATCCACCCAGGTGGAATCATTTTGGAAGAATATAGTTGCATCAGAAGAGAATGTATAGATTGGTGAGATCTAGACCATTGAAGGGAGTTCCCCACATTGATAAGATCATGGATCCTTTGAATTATAAGTATTGAAATAATGCTTAAGTAATTTTTTCCAGAACCACACACCAGTCTTGAGTCCCTTTCTCCCTAGTCTCACTAGTATAGATTTTCTCATCTATTATACTCATTCTTCATTATTTTATGTATAATGAATGTTAGGACACCAATATTTAATTCATTTTAAATGGCCTCATTATGAGCAAAACCTGGAATATAGTAAAATAATGATCTAAAGTAATATCTGGTTGTAGAATGAACTTTCTTTAATCAATTCTTAATTTGTCAGAAACTATTGTTAATCATAAGATATAATTGATTTAGTTTCACTTATTCCTGACTAGTAGATAGAATGTTACAGAAATTAAAAATTTTCATCAACAGATTTCAATGATCATGATAAGAAAATTCCTATATTTTTAGGAACTTAGTTCTTGAGATTAATTCTATTGCCTCTGTCCTGACTGGAAGGTTGATCCACAAAATTAGTTGCAATAACAAAGGTTAGGTTAGCCTTTTTGAAGTGTGCGTGTCTATATTTGTGTGAAGTAAAACTATCATTAAAAATAGAAAGACAATATTTTTATTGATGTACACCTTAAAGTTAATCTTACTACTTAGTAAGTATATTTTCTTCTAATACATATTTTGCTATAAGCATCCTGGCTAGAAATAGTCAAATAGATGGTTAAAGTAGATGGATGAAGAAATGGAAATTTGTTTTTCAAACATAAAACAAAAATATTTGATTTTTAGGGAAAAAAGTCTGGATTTTTAAAGAAGCATTAGTAGACATGTTGAGCAATGGCTAAAAATAAGAGAAGCTATCAGATAGAATTGTTTTGAGATGGAAAAGCTCACATGTTTAAAATGTTTCCTTTTTAAATTCAATGTTTAAATAAAAAACATTACCAAGAAACTTATCATTTGTATTTTGGATGGTGTTAACACATACAATTCATTTTACAGTTTCCAGTTGATTGGAGGGGGACTATGTTGTAAGTGATATGATTAAATATATAACTATAGTGTCTTCTGAATCAGCTATTAATATAGTTGAATACACCAGTTATTTTTACTGTTATTTTTAGCGGGATGACATGAGCATTGACTTATAGAACTGTAAAATTTTATAGCAGGAAAGAACTTCAGAGATTACTTTATCTAAACCATTTTTTATTGATGAGGAAACTGAGAATTAGTGAGATTAAATAACTTGCCTAAGGTTACATCTGGCTGGGATTAGAATCTTGGTTACTTGAGTTTTCTCATGTTCTTTGTATTATTGTTTAGAAGCTATGATACCTGAAAACATACAATGATTTTCACACACTCATGTTCCTTTCATATATCCTTTGATTTTTCTAATTATGAGAAAAACTTTAAAAAATATGTAAATTTTGCTTTGCCATTTCAAAGATGTTTAGCTTCATTGGTGTGGGTAGCAGTTCCACTAATGTAGATGGCAATATCTCTATAACTGGGTCTTCAAGAGATCCTATGACTAAAAAAAATCTATCACCTTGGATCTAAATGGATGACAAGCCTCTCTATGTGAACTAAATTGTTGTTCAGAACATTGGCATGCAGTCCGTCATCGAATCATTCTCATAAATTTTCTGGGTTGCTGGGAACTTCAAAAACTTGTACTTCACTAAAATAAAATACAAGAACTATGTATTCCCACTCCCCCCTCCATGATGAGGTGTCAGAGGAGTACTTTAAAAGAATTTTCCCATTTATCAAAAGTGTCAAACATAGAGCAAAACTAACCTGCAGAAGCATATATCACAAAAAACAAAACTGATAAGTATCAGTGTGATAATTTTTGGTAGAATGAATGGACCTAAAGAGGGCCAGTAAAATTATATTTTCATAGAGAATTGTGAATCTAAATAAAATGAATTTAAAATGAAAAAAGAGGGGAAAATATGAAAACTATCTATATGCTATTTTCTACACATAGTAGTAACTGCCAAATCACATGTAATAGAGAACAGAAGGTAAAATTACTCATTCATTATATACAGAAAGGAAAACCTGCACAGAGGTTGACACATATCTTAGATTTGGGGGAAAGAGTTTTTTTTAATGAATTTAAATTTAATTTTCTATGAACAAATTTCTCTTTAATTCTCTTTGAAAAAATTAAATAAAATAAATAAAATCTTTGTAGCAAATATGGATAAGCAAACAAAACATATTCTCATATTGGCCTTAAGCAAAAATATACATCACCTTCTGCATTCAGATTCTATACTCTCTTTTTCAAGAATTGGGTAGTATTCTTAATTATTGTTCCTCTGGAATTGGTCATTGGGTTGACAAAAATTCTTTTCAAAGTTTGGAAGGTATGGTTTCAAAGAGTACAGAAGGATGGTAGACAAAACCACACATTCTAAAAAGTAATTATGCAGAAAGCAATAGTGGACTCTCGAGAATGAAGTGATAAAGACAAAAGAATGGTCAATTCTTATAAGAAGAAAAAAGTAATCTATTTAGAAAAATCAGCTGTGGGTGTGTGTGTATATATACACACATACACATGGGCATCCATATATATGTCCATAAACACTATGGTTGGGTCTCTAATTCAGTATTCAGAGCAGAGCTGGCTAGCTATATTTTCCACATAGGTTTCTAGAGTTGAGATTTTTCTATAATATTTCAGCTCAATTACCCATTATGGTGTGTTTTCCCCAATATCAGAAGCAATGATTAGCTCACTAGCATCATTCATTTTGTATTATTAAATTTTATTTAAAAATTTTATTACCTTCCATCCTAGAATCAATATGTATTGGTTCTAAAGCAGAAGAGCAATAAGAGCTAGGCAATGGGGATTAAGTGACTTGCCCAGGATCACACAGCTAGGAAGTTTCTGAGGCCTTATTTTAACCTTAGGTCTCTGAACCTGGTGCTCTATCCACTGAGCAATCTACCTACCAACCCCCTCCCCACAAGCATCAACATCATTTAAGCAATTAACATAACAGCTTTTGCAGAAGGACATTTAATGAGAAAATATAAGAAGATAAGTACAGACAGGGGCACACCTAATTTCCAAACTATCTTGGTTCATGCAAGGAATAAGCTTAAACTTAAAAGGATTGCTACAAAGTATTTGTCCCATCAAGTTTCTATGCAAATTTGGCATAGCCAATGAAAATGGTGCCTTTTTGTTTGCAGAAAGCAGCATCTCATTATTAATCAATTCTTGGACTAGGTCAAGAAAGTCACTTGAACCTTTTCTTTTCACCAAGTTGGTGAAAGTCAGAGGATCACAGCTTAGTTCCATCTCTAATACAGGAAACAGACCCAATAAGAGTAGAAGCACTAGACCAGTGATTTCTAAAGTGGGTGCCACCACCCTCTGGTGGGTGCTGCAGCGATCCAGGGAGGCAGTGATGGCCACAGGTGCATTTATCTTTCCTATTAATTGCTATTAAAATTTAAAAAAAATTAATTTCCAGGGGCACTAAGTAATATTTTTTCTGGAAAGGGGGCAGTAGGCCAAAAAAGTTTGGGAACCACTGCACTAGAGGCACATATTCATGGTTTCATGTCAACCTTGGTGAAGAGGGTAGGCTTACTGACATTCCCCTCATCCAGAGATTTACACCATGATTGCCTTCTCACTTGAATGCAGCCAGGGAGAAAGAGGCTGAGATGTCTCCTATAGGAGAGTTTTGCAAGGACAACTATTTTGGCACAGTAGCAAATCAAAAATATTTTCAATATGCAGACTGGAAATAGTCATAGAATTTATGTTTATGAGTCAAAGTACATGTTGGGGATTTTATCAGGTCAAGCATACTATGCAGATTCATGAGGACTGATTCATTCACCAATCTTCCATTACATATGTAAGAGAAAAAATAAATTATATATTTTTAATTTCAGTTCTGTTTTCCCTACAAGAAGAAAAATTTTAGGAATGGGAAATAGAGGGACAAGAAAAACAAAGGGATAAATTAGGACGTGGAAAAATAGAGAACCCTGCTGCTTTCAATTAGTTCAAGTCACAAGTCTCAGGTGAATCAATCAATTAATCAGCAAAATTGTATTAACCACAATTATGTGCCAGGCAGTGTGCTAGGCTCTAGATATATAAATACCACCCCTTCAAAAAATAATGCTTCAAACGAACTTAAATTATTTTGTGTATGTATGGGAGGAGGTGGTTGTGAAAAATCCCTTTGTAATCCTTAAATGTATTGCATTAATTTGAGCTTTGGAGGGGGGCAGGATCTGTTTTTCATTGAGTTTCTTATACAATCAGATTGGTCTTTCCAGTGGATTACTATCTTTTTCTCATCAGAACTGCTCATGCTTTTGCCTTCAGAAATTCATTCTTGAGAATTTCTTAACCCTTATTTGCTTAATTCTCCAGTAGAACTTAGGATCTTACCTATCAAATGTAAGGGCAGCAAAAGAAATATTACTGCTAGTTAACAGAGCATAAAAGTAGCATAGAATTAGAGAATGACAAATGTTCCAACATTTATTTTTCCAAAAAAAAGGAAAGATATTCCAGGCTTTTGTCAATAGTTATGGAATCTCTAACTTGAAGACTACAGAGCCCTTATTTTATCAATAATTTAGTACACCTCCCAAAAGGCAGAATTTAAAGTGAGTCTGTTTTATTTATTTATTCATTTTGTCTCTAAACTAATGATCCAATTAGTGCAAAGAGTTGCAGCTGACTAAATATCCATCCCTGACTCAAATGAGAGAGAAAAGAAGAGGAAAAGGAGGAAAGCTTTGGGAATTTGGACAAGAACTTCACTATCCCCCAAAGAGAGGAGAAAACAGAATCATGAAAAGAGGGAAGGTAATGCTCAGAATTAAGTCCATGAACAAAAATAAAAAAATTTGGTCTTAAAGGATTCAACATTATTCTTTCCAGAAGCAAGCAGGGAGTATAAATGAACAAATAATATAAATATGAGGCTGATTTTATGACTAGGAAATTGTATATATTGTTTCTAGAAATTTGGAACAATTTTTGCCAGCTACTGTTGTGTGTGACAGGCAGGTATTTGGAACAAATTAATTGAGTAGTGGGGAAATGGCATCTCATCACTCTTATCCTAACTTTTTGTAACCAGTTCAAAGATTTATCAATGCCCAAAGGATCTTGGGGAGCAGAAGGAAACCATGGTATCTCAGACTACATAATCCATTGCTGCTTATTAAAAGCAAAAACTTGAATTTATTTGAGGGAAATGCTAGTTTTTCATCAGGAACGGAAACAAGTTAAGTTTATAACCCTAATTCAGTTAGAGGCTTGGGACTGAGACTTTAATTGTGCTAAAAGAAAGAAGTTATTGACAAGAATAGAGATAATTTTGGCCTAGAGGCATTTAGCCTGGCTGTTATTCATTTGCTGGGTGTGGGCAGAGCCTTGTTTTTCTATAAAGTGACTGCCTGACCCTATTAGCAAGAGGATTTCTAATCAGGAATGATAGAAAACAGTCAATATGGGTGGCAGGTGATGTGAGGATATGAAGTTCAAAAGTTAGTAGCAGAGAGAAGTTAGACAACTGTGTAGAATGAGCAATAGTGATGTCATCCCCAATGGCGAATGGTAAAGCATCAGAACCCAGTAGAGACAGGAGCAAAGTCCAATGGCATTACCAGAAGACATCAGTAACTCTTTAGAATCAGAATAGAAATGTCCCCTTACATTCATCCCAGATAAGTAGATTGTCTACATTTTGGATCCTTTAAGTGTGAATATTTCTCCCTATTTGTTGGTTCTTCCTTGGACCTCCTTTTTACATGTGCATAGCTTCATACATTTGTCCTGACTACATGTGTTCCCTAAGGATATTACCTTCATGTGTGATTTCTTTGCATATTTACTCTTCCCATTAAAGATGTATTTTTCCATAAGTGTGCCTTGTGTTTATGGGGAATATTCTGTTGCTACTTTTCTTTGCATGCTTTTTAATCAAATGTTTTTACTTTCAATGAATTGATTCCACTGGTTGACTTCTAAAAGGAAACATATTAGTGTGAGATAATGGGCAATGTAGACCAACTGAGTACCATGAACCTTAGTGGACTTTTTTTAGATACTAAATAAAAATGCCAATGGTGCTACTGGTGAAAGGAGGAGAGAGAGTTCAACAAAGTCTATTTTGCTATCCTTGTGGACCCAATGGAAAGTTAAAGGTAAGACAGAGTCCAATTATATTAAAAAACAGAATTCATTAAATTATTGGACTCAAGAATTTGTTAATGAATTAATGTCAATTTAGAGGATGCTAAGAATCATACATTGTAGGAATATTGATAAACATACACACACACACACACAGTCACACACACACACACACACACACCCAGAGTATCCCAGCCCTGAGTTTTCTTCCATATCTGCAGTGAATGCTTCAGAGTGGCAGAAGAGTGCCAAGAATCAATTTTTGTGCCATTTATAAACATTAGTTTATCAGTTTATATTTGAAATGTAGATTTAAAGCTCAATCACTGATGAATAGATTATATTATAAAATGAATAAAAACATTTTTTTCATGAATGAAAACAACACACAAAAAAGTAGCTACAAAAGAAAGTCCACAGGTTCCACCTTTGTGAAGCAAATAAAATAGTTAGTAAAGTAGTTAAGAAGAGTTGGTTTTATTGTGGTTCCAAAGGCAACAAGAAATATAATTTCATGTATAATCTGTCTTCAGCATTTGAGAGTTAAATTTTCATGACTTTAAGCATTCAGTGATTTTATTATTAACCACATTTTCACTTTTGAATTTGTAACAAGCATATTCATAGTTATGTATAGTAGACCAAAAAAATGAAAAGCAATATGCATAAGATAATAGCATGTTGGTATCTTTGTAGGCATGTCAATGGTCTTCTTTATCCTGTCATTGTAGAGATCTCTGTGCATTTGGAGTGTTGGAGCTGATGTAAAGATCTTGCCAATCTCAGTGTCTTCCCCAAACAACAACTAAAATTTGCACAATCTCTCCCTTTGTTTTGAGAGGGTAGCCAAGGAAGAAAGGTTTATATCTGTATAATGTAGTCTAAAATCAATTTTAAAAATTGAGGTGTTAGGATAAAAAGTCACAAAATTCTAGGGAATTACATGTGAGAGAAAATGTTTTGCATGTTACCAATTTTATTTTGTCTACTGCATTTTATAGATTATTTCATGGTTATTGGTTAGTAAAAATGCATATCATCAGAATTAATGATTTCTTACTAAGGAGTGCATATAGAAAAGTGTATTTTCGACAATTTCTGTGAAAGATTGTTGTTTCAGGTGATTTTAAGAATCCCCTATTTTGATAAATTCAATGTATCAACATTTGTGATTTTGACTTTCATCTTATTTTCTAAGATGCTATCTCTGCAAAAGTTTCTCTATACTTATAAAGTTTTTTTTGTACTGTTCTGAAATATTTTGCTTTTATTATAATTGAATTTTATCTTGTTAGTTTCCTGGATCCTATCTGTGTCATCTACTATGTTAGCTCTTCCTCCCACCTTTGAATCATCTGCACATTTGATGATATACTTTTTTCTAAAACATTAATAAAAATTATTAAGCAGCATAGTAAAGACATATGGTATACTTCACTGGAAACCTTCTTCCATGATGACCCTGAACTATTAACAACTCTATTCTTTTAATATGATCATCCAACCAGTTTTGTATCCATATGACTATGGTATTGCCTAATCCATATCTTCTCCACTAAAATAATATGAAATATGTTCTCAAAATTTTTGATAAATCTGAGTAAACTATATCTATATCATTCTGACATGATAATTTAGTAACCTTGTCAAAAATAACTAATGAGGCTACTCTTGAGTATCATATTAATGAAGCCAATTCATGCTCTCTTTGATCATGTCTGTCCTTTCTAGAGATGTTCACCAACCATCTCTTCAGTGATATGATCTATAATTTTCCATGGGATCTAAGTCAAGCTCACTGGCCTATAGTTTATGAGGTTTTTTAAAAAAGTCTATTTTAGTTTATCTTTTTTTTTCTTTTGAACATTTGCCTTTCTCTAATCTTATGGTATCTATACCATTTCCCATGATTTCAAATATCTCCAACCATGGTTCAGCAACGACATCTACCAACTATTTCAGAAATCAAGGATATAATTTAAGTGGTCAATGTCCCTTGAATTCAAGGGCAGTTAGGTATTCTTTGATTATCAGCTTACTAATTTTGGGTATCAACTCCCTTTTAGTCATTTTTGACCATTGTCCTTGTCAGAGAAAATAAATATACAAAAAAGGATTGGGCAGCAATGTTTTTTTTTCCTCTGTTGTCAGTTATCATGATCCCATTCACCTTCATCAAAGATCCTATCTATTTTTGGAACACTTTTTTTCTCCTTTTAATAAAGCTAAAAGTGCACTTTTTTTGTCTTTAGCTCTCCTAATCAGTCCTAGTTCATTCTTTTGCAATATTTATACTATTTTTATATGTCTGCTCCATGATCGTATATTAATTTTTTGTTACCCAGCCTTGCGTCCATCTTCTGTACATTTCTTTTTTAAAATCTAAGTTGGTTTGGGACCTTTGTATATCTACATTGGCCTTTTCACATAATTCTTATTTTTCTTGCTCATTGGAATTATTTTCCTTTGTGTATTAAGAATTTCATTTTTGAGTTATTTCTAACCCTCCAAGCCTAACTTTTACTGAAATGCTTCACTCCATGGCTTTATTCTGTCTTTCCTCTGAAATTTGTTTTCTCTAAATTTAAGGTGCATGTCAGTTTATCCTCAATTTTCCTCTATCTCAGATGCTATAATATTCATTTGATCCCAAATTTTCCATTATTTCACCATAACAACTAATTCTTCCCTGTCAATTATCATTAGGCTCAGAATAGAATTTCCCCACACTGCCTTTTCCATCTGTTGATGGAGGAAATCATCACTAATGCAAGTAAGAAGTTACACTGTCAATTGATGCCTTCTCTAAAGGGGGAGGAGATCAAAGGAGTGAAGGCTGGCTATTTTAATATAACAGGAAAACAAATGGATAAATTGAAATAAAAAAGAGGTCTTGGGTTCAAATATGGCCTTAGACAATGGCTATGTGACCCTAGGCAAGTCAGTTGCCTAGGTTTTCTCATTCCTTTGGTTTTCCCATTTGTTAAATGGAAATGATAATAGCACCTACCTACATTGGTGGTGGTGAGGATCAAATGAGAGAGAAATATAAAGCACTTGGCATAATGCATGATACATAGTTATGTTAGCCCTTTTTATTATTAGTAACTATCTACCTTATAGAGTTTTTGTAAGAATCAAAGAAAATAATATTACAAAACTTAAAAAAATAAGTTGCCAACTGTTCTGTTTACCTTTGGCAGAAAGCTACAGCAGATATATGAATAATTGAAGCCCCTCATTAGAGGCAGTTGATAGCTCAGTGGATAAAGCATTGGGCTTTGAGTCAGAAAGATCTCAGTTCAAATTTTGCCTCAGAAAACTACTGGTTGTGTTCTTAGTACCCTGGGCAAATCACTTAACCTCTTTTTGCATCAGGTTCCTCAATTGTAAAATGGGGAATATAATAGCACCTACTTTGCAAGATTGTTGTGAGGATCAAATAAGATAATATTTGTAAAAAACATTTAGCACTGTATCTTGCACATAGAGACACTATAAAATGCTTCTTCCCTTCCTGTTATTATTTTATGATGCCTCTGTGTCAGGTTTGTTTCTGAAGCTCCTATATTTTCTCTTTCTCTCAGATGGTGATTTAGTAAACTTTAATTTTTTTAAGAAATATATTTTGTTTCTCCTTCCATTGATCTTCAATCTCTCCATCTTGTTTCCCATACTCTGGCTCCTGGAATTACTTACATGAGTATATTTCTTAATATTCAGTGATACCTAAACTTGATTCTGTTACTCTACTTAATCAAGTTTGTTTAACAATTATGGCATTGAAGGAAACATGGGATTATGACATTTTTAATATCAATAGCCACAGTACACTTGTGTTTATTGCCACTGCAGCTTACTCATATTGCTTTGGAATGAGCAGCAGAGATTAGGATAGTGTGGTTGAGGATTGGATAACAATATAGGTTCAAATGTGGTGCAGCACCACAAATATGTTTAGCACCAAAGGGGGAATTGTGAAAAATCAGGTCACTGGGCAAATATAATCTGAGTGACTCTCATATTTTAACCTTGCTCAACCTTTGGATACTGTACTCAGAGTGTAGGAGAGGGTGAGGTCTCCTTTGTGTTAATCTCATTGCCAAGACTATACCCATTGACTGTGTATCCATTACTTTAAATCTCATCTCCCAAAGACATTGTAATGGAGAGGAGCTGAGATGACACATCCCAATTCTTCATCCAATGATCTACCAGTTGGGAAAATGGAAGCTAGATAATACAGGGGATAAAGTCATGGCCCTAAAGCCAGGAAGATTCTTCTTCTGGATTTCCAATCTGGCCTCAGGCAGTTATTGGCTGTGTGGCTGTAGGCAAGCCACTTAACCCTGTTTGTCTTAGTTCCTCATCTATAAAAATGAGCTAGAGGAGGAAATGGCAAGTCACTCCAGTATCTTTCCCAGGAAAACCATAAAGTAAGGTCATAAAGGTCATAAAGAGTCAGAAAGAACTGAACAGGGTTTGTCTTATTTTTATATGTAAATTATTCAACTGTTCTTTTTATAAAAGCAGACTGAAGCTTAGATTTGGTGGCAGGCCACACTCCAACTACTTGATGTCTTGAAGTATGTATGTATATGAGCGTGTACACACATGACAAAAAGGAGCTTATTTTGGCATGATTTATATATATATAAGTACATCTCTTTTAGCTTTTTTTTTCAGAAATGATCAGTCATAATCAGTTTATGTGAAGAGATAGCAAAAATCAGGATAAGAAAGACACAATTTTTTAAAATGAAGAATAATAATCATGCCTGGTAACAACCAGACATGGGAAAGAAATTAGAGAGAAATAACTTTTCTAGAGCATCCTCACATTCTTAAAAAAAAAGACAGTAACATCCCAGAAAAATATAGTCTTGATTTCCTTTTTCTTCCATCAGATGGAGGCTGAAGTGCTAAAGTCAGCTTTTTTACTCAGGCCATCGTCTAGGTCACCATTGCAGTGTAGTGGCATTTCCCTGCTGCTACTCAGTTCCCCAGTCTCTCACCACTCTCTCACAGATCTTCAAAACCCTTTTTGTGTGAATCTGGCTCACATTCTTCCAGAAATCAGATACAATACATGGCGAAGGCCTGTCTTGCTTTCTCATGACCCTCTAAGGATAACAATAGACCACTCTGTCCAGCTGTTGTGCCCCACCTTTACGATGTGACCAGTCCATCATTTTTTTCCCCTAATTCACATTTCACTGATACATTTTCTTCTTATTGTTCAAAGGAAGTTCTCTGTGGCAGCCTGTTCACACCCACTTTGTCCTACTTCATTGTTCCTTGTGTAATATTTATTTTTAGTCCTTCACTGACAATTGTTTTCTGTGTCTTGTATCTATGCAGCAATGATAGTAGCAAGTTTCCAGGAGACACTTGGGATCATTAAAGGAAATCACAAAGCTTTGTACCTAGTACATAAGTAATGAATGTTTGTGATAAAAAAAACAACCTCCATGTATCCAAAATATTTCAGAAATGTTTTAGGTGTATCTCTATCTTTACAAAAGTAGGTAGTCATAAACGGTTTTATTATAGGCCCTTCATTAATATACTCAAAGGGAGCAAATTATAAAAATATATAATATATAAACATAAATTAATATATAATTATATAGATGATATATAATATAAAAATATATTAACAGGGAGCAAAAAATCTATTGCATCATAAGAATGTAGGTGAATAATTTGTGGATTGTTCTCATCTTGTCCAGCAATATATAATATTTTTGCTTTATCTATAAACAGCATCAGAAGTAAAAGAGAGACTTCTGTGAAATTAAGAGAGCATTTGCCCTTTTTACGAGGTGCATGGAATGTATGATAAAAGCCAGATATTTTAGCTCTTTCCTTAAACACTTGTATTTTACCAGAATCAAAATGCAATAATTCAATAATTGTATCTACCTCAGATAAAGGATGATCAAACATGTTTGAAATAAAGGCAACAGGTGTAAAAGATGAAATTATCAAAGCATTTACTGTAGAGATTTTTGTCTGTTTTTCCTTTCCTTTTTGCCCCCAAGGGGCCTCAGAGAGCCTCACAGATCTGTTCCTGTTTTAAAAATTAATTCGCCTTCTCTGTGACAAACTCTCCAATGAAATCAGAATGCCCTTTGCAGAAACTATCAATGTCATGGTTTAAAGTTGGCAAAGGACTAGCTATAGAGTGACAAGAATTGGGTTCCAGCATGACAGGAAAAAGTATGGAACTGAGAAACAAGATCTAGTTCTAATCATTCTAAATCAGAGATCTCCACAATGGGTGCCACTAGCCCTTCTGGGGGAAAGGAGGGTTTTATCATGTCACAAAGAAAGAAGTGATAAACCAGTCCCAGAGCAGGAAGAAGGGTCCAAACCCTTTCTCCTGGCACTAGCCAATTATAGAGCTTTTCTCCAAGATAACCCCATCTACCTTTCATTCATTATTCCAGAAAGCTCTCCCATTCTCCCTGTCTAGCTACTGTTCAAGCTCCCAAACTCCTCCTTTCTTCCCCAGCACCACATTACTCCCTCAGGGAGTATGTGGAGTATAAAAAACCACTATCTAAGAACCTAGATCAGTAACTGCCCAAGTGCCACTGCTAAAATTTCCCTTGCCTTATTCTACTCCCTTGCAGATCATTTCACCTTGTGGTTAGGGCAGGTGCCTTTCTCTGAGGGTGGGCTGGGTTTCTCCAAGGCAGAGGTTGTTGAGTAAGGGCCCTGATCCACACCCCACCCTTTTTTTTAATTGCACAGTGAGTCACACAGATGTAAAATCATATAATTTGTAAATAAACACATGTACACATATTGAGGATGTTTTACCATTAAACGTTCAAAAGCAACAAAAAAGTATGATTGTTGTTCAAGACAAGACAAGCCTGTTAGTTTTTAGAATGTTTTTTTAAATAAATATTTTACACTTTATGTATTTCTGTGTCACAAATATGTAGTAGAGTTGCCACTGTGCATATTTTATTTTATACTGTTAATTATGCTAAAAATTAACTGTATAAACACCTAGTTTCTTCAATCCTCCCCTTCATATTGAGTATATTATAGGAGAAAAATTTCCCATCTCCCCCCCTACCGCTTCCAGTTTTTTCTCTAGGTTAATATCTCTACCTGAGTACCAGCTCTGATAATGAGTAACTTGGAGACATGTTGAAGAACAGTACCAAAATAGTTCATTTGGGAGCATGACAATTCCTGGGAGAATGCCTCGTAGTGAGCAAGGAAGTAGAATTTAAGTACAGATTGACCATGAACTATCGTGCTCAATTTTACTTCAATAAGAACAAATATTGTCTATTTCCTTATGAAGAAAAGATTTGCCTCCTCAGATTAAAGTGAGCTTAGTTTGCAACCTTTGTATAACAGAATAAGGGCTAGCTTTCTAAGTTATTGTATTACACAGGTGCAAAATCTGGAGAGAGTGGAGCCTGGGCATCAATATATCTAGGTGATAGATAAGACAGATAGATAGAGACAGAAGGCAGAAATTCAGCTATAACTTATAAATTAATGTGAATTTCAAAAAATAATAGATTAACCTATTGTGTAATTTGCAATTGAAATACCAACTTTTTAAGGAGACATTACTGGAGGAATTTTCCTAGAGTGTTTCATTTATAAGATATTTAAGAAAGACAATTTCTCCCTTGCTTTTGAAGGGATCAATATAGCTTAGAATAAATATGCCTTTAAATGTGAATTTTGGATACTACCTAATTTTACCCTCTGGATCATTTATTTTGTTTTGTGTCAATGATCAAACATGGGGACCAATTTAAATTATAGTTAATTTAAGATCATTTTTAAAAAAAAGGTAATTAGCAATATCTAGCTATTTTGTACTGTTTACAGATTAAAAACTAGATAATTCAAATAGCATGTCAATCTTTAACTTTCTGGTTGATGATTGGTTTTGAATTTCTTAAATTAATGTAAGTCAATAAAAAATAATCCAATGTACCTCAACTTATTAAACACCTACTATTTGTAGGCACAAAACTAAGCACTAGAAATACAAAATAAATAAGAAATTACCCTGATGTAAAAGGAACAATATAATAACCTTTCTCTACTAGGAAGGTTAGACTAGTTTTTCCTTAAAAGGTATTGGGACAAAATTATCATGAGCAATGCAAGGTTTCAAGATAACACCAAGGTACATATAATGCAAAATGCTACCCACATCCAAGGAAGGAACTCTTGAAGTATGATTGAAGATCAAAGCATGCTATTTTTAATTTTATTTCCTTCATGAATTTTGCCTTGCATGTGGGATATGTGTCTTTCCCAGCATGAGGAATATATATATATATATATTTTGCATCTCAGCACTGGTCTAATCTATGTCAGACTATTGACTGCCTATGGGGAAGGAGAGAGAATAATAGAGAGAATAACAGAGAACAATTGCCAAAATTGTTTCTGCATGTAATTGAAAAAAATATTAAAAGTTAAAAAGAAGGTATCAGGATATTTCTCAAGGTTTGTTTAGTTTAGGAGACTGAGGGTTAGACTATTGATAACACTTCCTTGTCAACTGAATACAAAGAAGCTACCAGGAGCTCTAGGGGTTCTATAATGTTTACCTGGTAGATCACAATGGAAGTTTTGCTGGGCTGAGTGAACTGAGGGAGTTCTCAATGCCTGTCCTTGTTGAATATCTTTTTTTTAAACATATTTAAATGAATTTCCTTTTGGTAACTGTTAAATGGCCTATATCACTTTGTTCAAATATCATATCTAAATTACCATGGACTGCTGAGTCAAGCCCAGCCCAGAACACTAAACTATCAAGAAATCCCTCATTCTAGTGGGGAAATGTAATATGTAAACACATAACTGTTTTCTTGATGATTTGAGAATGAGAAGAGGAAGTACCAATAGCTGAGAGGATAAGGAAATACATATAATAGAAGAGATAGCACATGAATTTAATCATAAAGTTAAAGAGTTAAGAATCAAAAGTTGATTGTGGAAAACATAAAGAAAGACTTGGAGGTAAGTAATGGAATGCAATTTAAGGAAATGAGTTTGGCTGAAACATACTGTTCAGGACAGGAAGTAATGGCCAATAAGCCTAGAAATGTAAGCTGGAACTAAACCATGAAGGCCCTTAGATACCAAGAGGAGCAAGCACTTTTTATTTTTATCCTAGAGACTATAGGGAGTCACTGAATCTTTTTATGAAAGGAAGTAACATGGTCAGACTTATGCTTTAAGAAAAATTATTTTAGCAGATGTTTGAATAATAGATTAGTGAGAGGACAGACTGGAGGCTGAGAATCTAGGAGGTCAATGCAATAATCTGGGTGCAGAGTGACAGGTGAGAGGAGATAGGAGATATGAAAGAGATTTGGAGGTAGAAATCTGTAAGACTAGGCAATTGGTTGAATGGAAGCAGTGGGAAAGAGGAAAGAATTGAGGATGAATCTGAGGCTGCAAATATAAGTGATTAGAGGTATGAGAAATTGGGAAATATGGAGGAAGAGTGGTGGATTTGAGAGTTAAGTTAAGGACTTCCATTTTTGACATTTGAATTTAAGATTTCTTGCCTGGTTTGAAACAACGAAACCTGCAAGCTTATTTTTGGATGTATAAGTCATCCTACAGTTATGCCCTTTCTTTCTTCCTATTTCTAAGTATCTACCTCCTTTCTAAGCTGTCCCTTAAAATCATAAGCCTCTGATAAAGAGCAACTGTTTTCAGCGTTTACTGGCTATTCTGACTCCTTTGCAAAATTTCATTTAAGCCTTAGAATGAACGACAATAGACCTGGGCAGCAGGTGGGCTTTCCTCTAATTTGCCTGGCTGAAGAGCATAATTCCTTGCTAAATTTGCTGAAGGTTGTATCACCACTCGAGCTTTAGCAAATTCTTCCAGTACATTTGAAAGATCTGAGACACAACTGTGTCAATCTGGCTGGCAAAAAAAACCTGAACGCTTTAAACTGGAAATGTTCTTGGCTGCTTTGTGCTTGATTACCTTAGCTATTCCAGAAAGACATCATTATACCCTCTTTTGACAAGATAAAATTTTCACAATTCAGGAACCAGTACAACACTCTCCATAGAAAACAGCATGACTCTGCATAGGAAAGAATATGGCCATCATAGATCAGATTCTTGTATTGGTTGTATACTCCTTGCTTGCTTCTAATAATTTCATATTTTTAATCATGTTCTAAAGCTTTTTCATTTAGAATTGTAAAAAGCAAAGAGAATATATTTTTATTATAAAAATCTATGTAAATTCTATATTAATGAGTAGAAGTTTGAAGAATATATACACGGACAAGGCTATAGATGAAAACTTTTTAGGGAAGTGAGAAATCTTCCATGTGGTTTTGTAATGAATAAGTATAAATAGTATAGAATTATATGGCCATGCCTCTCATTAGAACTGATTATCCAAGGTCTATTTACAGAATGGCATAATAAATAGCAATCAGTATTTTCACATATTTCCCTTAAAGGTGGGAACAAAAATGATCATGGTTATAGGAAGGTAGTTTTAGTGCTATAAGTAACTTTAGGATCATATAGTGACTACATTCTAGGTCTAATCCTTTCCTTTTACAGATGGGGAAACAGGCCTATAAGATTAAATCACTTATTTAAAGTCATACACAGAATAAGTAGCAGAGTAAATATTTGAACCCACGTCTCTGACTGTAAATGTCATGCTCTGTGTGACATTATAACCATTCCATAGGTAAATATATGCTTTTTTAAAAACCCTTGCCTTTTCTCTCAGTATCACTTCTGAGACAGAAGACTGCTAAGGGCTAGGCCATCACAGCATTAAGTGACTTGCCCCAGGTCACACATCTAGGAAATGTCTGAGGTCACATTTGAACTCAGTTCCTCCCACTCATGGCCTGGCACTCTATCCACTCTATCCACCTAGCTGCCCCTAAATATCCTTTTTCTCTCTACGATGTTATCGCAAAGGTAATCTGACCAGTTTCTTCTTGGACAGAAGGATATACTGTTTGATGATTAAAATATGATATTGTTTAAGCATTCTCGAACAAAATTTGTTAACTTTCTGATACCAATTCTCCTTATTGATATTTAATCAAATTATCTACATTTAAAATAATCTTACAGATGAACAGAAATGAAAAGTAAACTTGGAAAAACAGAGATGAACTTTGGAATGAATTCATGATCTCAAAGAGAGAAAGAAGTCTCACCATTTGTAGAGTGTAGAAAATAGAGATAACTACAATCTATCTTTCCTGACTACTTGCTTAATTCTAGACCTTACAAAGTATCTCAGTTAAGGGAAGGGGCATTAACAGTGATAGTTCACTACCTAGTGCTCTGCTCTCCCATCTTCTTTTTTGGATTCTCTGAGGAAAGCCCATATCCTCTCCACCTCTGATGGCCCCTTAGTGTGAAAGCTGTTCTCATCACCATTAAAGCTAGCTGGGTTCAGAGACAGAGGCTATAAGCAGTTTTCTGTTCTACCTACATACTTGGAGTTAGCAATCTCTCCTTTGATGAGGAAGAAGTATACTCAGAGGTCTTTTCACAACTCATTGTTGTACACATCTCACCTTTTGTGAGATTTCAATTCTTTCCTTCCTTTAAGATGAAAAGAGAGAAGATTTTCTTTTCAGATAGGTTCATTACCTACCTTCAGAGGATCAAGTAGGGAGAACCCTGGAATTTTTTCTCCTAGTAGACACTGCCTCCAAGACCTCTTACAATGTGAGGATAATAAAAGTACCCATAATGCAGGACTGTTGAGTGATCAAATGAAATAACTGAAGCTAAATAAAGTGCTTTGTAAACTTTAAAGAATTACTAGTCAGATTTTATGTGTCACGTGAATTACTTGGTAGTAGCAATAATTTTCATATTCCTTCATACTGTGACTGCAAGAGTCTTTGTGACTGCTTTGATTGATATGAGCCTGCCTTAGAATGACTGACCTTGCCTAGATTAAACTGATACCCCAACTTTTAGTTATTTCTTTGTTGGTTGAATGATATATTTCTGCCATTCCATGTACATTTTATTGTTCTCATTTGTTTAGTTTTAGGTTCTATGTTTTATTTTTTAAGAATGGATATTAATCCAAGAAAATGTGCAAAAGTTCTAGCTCTTAAAGAGCATACTTTAATGCTTTAATGACTCTTAGGAATATTATAACAACTATTGATATGGAGGAATCAAGCATTTCAAAGATCACTCTATTCCTCAATGAAATGTGATCAGTTGACCCAAAGTACAATGGAAAATGCTATTGAAATAAAAAATAAGAACCATGAATTGAAAACTATTGCTATGAATAGCTTAATTAATCTTCAGAAAATAAACAAAGATCTTCAGAATGACCTGATAGATGGCAAGGTTTTTAATGATTCATCTATAGTATAGAGTAAGACTTTTTGAGGTTGGGAGAAATGGGAGATCAGTGTTTAAAAAAAAATCAACAAAACAAAACAGGGGCTAACTGTTGCGTATCATTGGCAAGGCAAGGTAAAAATTGAAGTACTGCATATTAGGAAAAGATAATTTTTATAGATGACACTCATCATTTTTCATCAAGGTTATGCCAACATAATATGACAGAAGACCAGGTAAGCTTATTAGATCTGGGTGCATTCATCACAATGTAAAATATTCTCTCCCCATTATTTCAGGAGATTTTTAGCTTTCATTGGACTTGCTCTGCTTTTATATTCTGCCGCTACCTAAGTAGCTTTAACTATGAGAATATAGCTTCCACACCAAGGGGACTTCAGATTTGAAATGTAAACACTGAACATTAAAAAAAGGCAAATACATTTGGAAGGTGCCATGCAAAAATAAATTGCTTAAAATTCTAATGGGAGGAGAAGAAACAAGTGTCCCTTTGAAACTCTAATATCTTCAAGGACCATAGAAAGAAGTAAATAAAACATACATGCAATCTGAGAATGTTTTTGTTCTGTTTTGGTAACATGGGAAAAGAAACAAATGGGAAGGAATATAGTTGGGAAGAAAAGAACAGGAATAAAGAATCCCTTAATATCCATGTAATATGAAATGCATGAGATGAGGAATATAAGATGAAGATTACATACATATTGACAAAGGGCCTGGGGAGCAGACACCATGTATACCTCAATTTTATGCAATCTGGAAAAAAGAGAGTTAAACTTACAAACACACCCAAAATTGTGATGTAGAAATACATTAAACTCAACAGGGAAAGGGAAGAGATAGGAAGAGAGAAGAGGAAGCGAGTTTAAGAAGAAAGTTGGATTCAGAAGAATGATTCATAAGCAAAACAAGACTTCTGCATCAGTAGATTGAGTATGAAAACGAAATTAAAAGATGAGAAGGAGGAAACCTTGTGATCAGGAATACTGAGTAAGGGGAACAGGAGCAACAGAATAGAAATAGGTCATTTCAACTAAAGATCACTAGTATTAAGCATACTACTTTTTCTACCACTTATTTGAAAGACAGAGTCCAGTGGAAAGAGAAGAAGTACTAAAAGACATAGGAAATAGGTAGGGAGGGAAATGTGCAATTAACAATCATAACCATGAATGTGAAAGGAATGAATTCACTCACAAAACAGAAGACAACATAATAAATTAGAAAGCATAGTCAAATAATTTATTTGAATAAAGATTCACACAAATTAAAATAAGGAGCTGAAAAAATATTTCAGGTAGTTTTTAAAAGTAGTGTTAGTAGCCATTACCTCAGAAAAGGAAATAGTAAGTTAGAGATAAGTAAAAGTGATAAACAGGGAGACTAAACTTTAATGTACCATATATAATGAAAGATGTCAATATCTAACATTTATCTAACATACATATATACATGTGTATACGGATGCACCAAAATTGAATGATATCTAAATACTCAAAGGAAAAGTTAACCAAATTGTAGAGAAAAGAGAAAATCACCACAAATCTAACAAAAAAGATAAGCAAAAAAGGAGTTAAGGGCCTGAAGAGAATTTTGAAAAAACTAGATTTGATAGAATTCTGGTGATATTTATATCTATATCCATATCTACATATAGATATAAAAATAGATTTACTCCTCTTTTCCCATTCAATTTTATATATAGATGTGTGCAAAGTCAAATACTTATGTAGTCAGTCTAATTGACCCCCATTTTATTGATTATTAAACATATACTTTGTTGACCATAATACAATAATTTCTGAGGAATAAAAATTATGGGTCACCCAAAAAGCAATAGAGATATGATTGATAGAGATAATAAAATAACACATTAACAATTATAAGCTGCATGAAAACACTACCAACAACAATAATCCATAAGTTATAATAAAAGAAATAGGACAATATAATAGAATTAGGTCAGACATCTAACAAGGATAAGGAGTAACAGATGCTGAATTTATAATCCTAAAATATCAAGATACTTTGGGGAAAGGCCCCCAGCATATCGATTAGTGGATTTTTGAGAACACATTAACACAGTCAAATTCCATAAGATGAAAGGTGTGAATAGGTTGAAATTTGGAGTCTTGGAAAACTATTAATGAAATGAAGAACTATTGAAGAAATAAAGTATTTATATATAAATTATACCCAATAAAATTATGGCTAATAATATGTATGTATCTTCGTTATAAATAACCAGTGTTATTAAATTCTATAACCACTGTATCTAGGAATTCCCCTGAGAGTCTATATGAACAGCTCCTTCTAACTCCATCAATTATTTTTTTAGTGATTGATAGTATTTAATAATAAATGAAGAGTTGACAAATTGTAATTACTCTAAATTATAATTAGTACTTCCCCTACAGTGCAAATATAATTGAATAGACTTCCCCAGAAAAATTTTATCAGTCCTTGACTCTAAAAAAATTATTTAAAAAATATTTTTCCACGTTTACATATTTCATTTTCCTTCCCTCCCCTGCCTACTCCTGAATCCAATAAGCATTTCCACTGGGTTATACAAATGTCATCACTCATATCTATTTCCACATTATTCATTTTTGCAAGAGAGCAAAATTTTAAAACTAAAACCCTAAAACATATATCCATACAAAAAGATAATAATTCATTTGTTTTTCTTCTGTGTTTCTATTCCCAGTTTTTTCTCTCAATGTGGATAGCATTCTTTCTCATACGTCCCCTCGGATTGTCTTATATTAGCAAAGTCCATTACATTGTATTGTTCCACAATGTTTCATTTTCTGTGTATAACATTCTCTTGGTTCTGCTCATTTCACTGTGTATCAGTTCTTGGAGGTCTTTCCATTTCATATAGAAATCCTTTAGTTCATCATTCCTTACAGCACAATAGTATTCCATCACCAACAGATACCACAACTTATTCAGCCATTCCTTAACTGAGGGACGCCCCGTCATTTTCCAATTTTTGCCACCACAAAGAGCATGGCTATGAAACATTTTGTACAAACATTTTTTTTCCTTATTTTAACTCTTTAGGGTACAAACCTTGTAGTGGTATTGCTGGATCAAAGGGTATAAATTCTTTTCAATCCCTTTGGTCATAATTCCAAATTATCTTTCAGAATGATTGGATCAATTTACAACTCCACCAGCAATGCATTAATGTCCTGATTTTGCCACAACCACTCCAACATTTATTATTTTCCTTTACTGTCATATTGGACAATCTGCTACATATGCGGTGGTACCACAGCATTGTTTTGATGTGAATTTTTCTAATTATGAGAGATTTAGAGCACTTTTCCATGTGTTTATTGATAATTGATTTCTTTATCTGAAAACTGCCTACTCTTGTCCTTTCATTTCTTCAATTGGGGAATGGCTTGATTTTTTGTACAATTGAAATAGCTCCTTATAAATTTGAGAAATTAAACCTTTATCAGAAGTTTTTGTTATAGCCTCAATTCTTTTTAATTAAATTTACTTTTTACAAATGTTAGCATTCAAATAAATGCATAATTGATTCAACTTTACTTTTTCTATTTTATTTAAATGGAATATATTCAAACTGTATTATTTTCCATGATTTTTCTTTTCAAATGTGAGGTATTTATGATGTGTTCTGATATGTTATATTGGCTTTTATAAACTAGGCTAGGAACCTGATCACCACTGAAAACACTACTTCTATGAAAAAATATGTTAACTTGTCTTTTAGAATGCACTACTTTTGTAATCTGGATTTTTTACATGTATAAAAAAGAAATTAAAAATTCCATTATATGTATAATACAGAGACATAAGGAAAAAGCGAAAAAGTCAGAATGATATTGTTAGTTAGTTGTGGCTGTATCGTGAGAATTTGAGTGGGAGAGGTAATGTACTCTTCAAAACATCTTACTTCTCTATCCCCTGAAACTAACTGAGAAACAGTAGTAACATAGCAATGTTGGAATGGAGTGGTGGATCAACTTTTCAGCATTCATTTACTTCCTTCCACTATTCCAACACTTGGAGAATCAAATGATACTCATCATAACAAGTAATAAAAGGGCTATACGAGAGATAAGAAAAAAAGGAAACTGAATTAAGCAATTTGAAGGCTGTTTTTAGGAATTTCCAGGCATGACTTTCTTGAAAGAAAAATATAATGGAGAATGATTTCCTCTCTTTTAACTCAAATAGGTCCTGTCTGTCTAATACTTGATGTTCTTTATCCCTTCAAGTCAGAGCTCAGAACTTATATCAAAACCACGAACTTAGATCTCAGAAAGCTTTTAGTGTTTCCTTTTTATGGAAGCTGAATTACTTGAATGACAAATGTTAAACAAGCTTCCTTCCCATACTGTTTGATATATAAAACAAGAGATCCCCCCCCCACACACACACACCTTTTACACTGGCAACAGTGATGAGATGAACTTGAAAAAGTTTTCTGATGCTTAAATATTGTCTTACCTCTATGCAAAGGGATATTGGTCTGTGGTAAAGAATAGGACACACATTTTCAGACATAGCCAATGTGTTACTTAGTTGGACTTGAATGCATATAATTGTGAAATGGGAGACTTCTTTTCAGGATGGAGGGGAGGGTCAATGGAAAGTGACAATGATATTATAAAATAAAAGATCATGAACAAAACTGTCTAAAAGTAATTTGAAGAAGTTGTTTGGAACTTACAAATCATAACGAATCTAACCTTCCTACTATCATCTCTGTTGTGTATTGGTTTCTTTTTTTTTTCCATAGTGGAACATCTTCCTATACTTGCTCATAACACGTTGTTCCTTCCTCTCTTTTCAACTTACGTTCTATTTGGTATTAGGGGCATATTCCATGCTACATTTGCCTAACAAATGCTTTTTCAGAAGAAAATTAATTCAGGACCTCATTACCTCTTGCCTAGATTATTGCAATAGGCTTTTAAATGGTCTTTCTGCCTGAAATGTCTTCTTCGTTTATCTTATACACTGCTGCCAAAGTATATTGTAGGCCTGGCCAAAAGCATATATGACACAATAATTCTGAAACTCGATAAACTCTGGTGGTTCCCTATTGCTTTTAAGGGAGAAAGGGGAGGTAGGGAGGGTGTGAGAGAGGGAAAAAGAGAGAGAGAAATATGAATAATGATGGATAGACAGAGGTACATGCATGCATATACACAGATAGGAACTGATAAATAAGGAGATAGCTATATGAATGATATGTAGATAGACATAGACAAATTGATGGATGGACAGACATACAGACATAGATAGGTAAACAGAAATAGAGAGAGAGAGAGAGAGAGAGAGAGAGAGAGAGAGAGAGAGAGAGATAAAGATTAAACAAATTATGTATAGTATTGTGATAGAGTACTACTGCACCAAAAGAAACAATGGACAACAACAACAACAAAAACTTGAAAAGAACTATATGGGATAATGAGTAGTGAAATGGTTAGATCCAAGAGAAGATTACATGCAGCTATAGATTTAATACTTGAAGAGTAATTTATGAGGGCAGCTGGATAGCTCAGTGGATTGAGAGTCAGGCCTAGAGATGCAAGGTCCTAGGTTCAAATCTGGCCTCAGACACTTCCCAGCTGTGTGACCCTGGGCAAGTCACTTGACCCCCATTGCCCTCCCTTACCACTCTTCCATGTAGGAGCCAATACAGAGAAGTTAAGGGTTTAAAAAATAAAAAAAAGAGTAATTTATGAATGTCACCTCCAGAGAATGCACAGAAAAATAGAAACATGAAAGACATAATACATGTCTGTCTCTTGGGTGATGCTTTCTATGATGCAGAGAGGGGAGAGAGAGGCTGAAATGTTCATAAATAAATTCTATTAATAAAAAAGTGGGGAGAAAAAGTAGAAACTGTGATTATCTGGCAATTCACAATATCTGGATTCTAGACTTGGGCTCTAACACTAACGAGCTGCATGACAATTCACTGACCCTCTACAGACTTGTTTCCTCATCTTGGAAAATGAAGGGGTTTGTTGTCAAAGGCCTCTTCAATGTCTGAGAGTAGGATTCCAAGATAACCCAAAACCAATAATGGTGCATGACAAAGCAAGGCTACAAACGAACAGACGACAACATAGATAATAAAACATAAATAACCAGGAGGCAACTCTGGGGATAGCTTTACCACTTCTAAGTTGGCTTAGAATATCCTATATTAAGTTGTGGTAGATAGCATTGCAATAGTCAAATGTTACGTTAGGTCAGCTCTGTCTCTCCAGTAACAGTAATAACCGTAGATAGCCCCTTTCATCCTAGGTTCCCAAACCACTTTACAAGCATTAATTATATCTTAGTGAGAAATGCTACCAGTATTATTCTACTCATTTTGAAGTGGATAAATTGAATCATTTTATATCACATTATCTGTATAAAACACAACTATCTCATCTTAAAATAGTTGATGTAAGTTAGTGCATTAGTAGAAATTTAGGGGTAAAATAAAAATATGTGATACTATCTGCAAGTATATAGAGCAAGTTGTCAGGGTTCCTATAAGATTAACAAAATTAAGGGATAGATAAGTGGATAGAGAGCTAATACTGGACATATAAGGTCCTGTGTTCAAATCATGCCTCAGAGACTTCCTAACTTTATGATCCTGGGCAAGTCACTTAATCCCAATAGCCTATCCCTTACTACTCTTCCGCCATAGAACATCGATACTCAGTATTGATAATAAATCAGAAGATAAGGATTTTTTAAAAAGGACTAACAACAATAACTAACATTTATGTTGTGTTTACTATGTTCCAAGGAAAGTACTAAGCTCTTTTAAACAAATATTATCTCATTTAATCCTCAAAACGACCATGGGAGATAGGTATTATTATTATCCCCATTTTATAGTTAAGAAAACTGAGGCAAATGTTAAGTGACATATTCAGAGTCACATAACTAGTAAGTATCCAAGGCCAGATTTGAACTCAGATCTTCCTGACTCCAATCCAAGTACTATATCCATTGCACCAATTAGCTAATTTATAGAGTATATTATAGAATCTGTGTCTGTACGGAGGTATACACATTATTTTGAATATCTGTGGTATATAGTTTAAAACAATCATCAATTTGGAGTTGGAAAGAACCTTATAAATCATCTAGTTTAATTCACTTATTTTAGAGATTAGGAAACTGAAGCCCAGATTGTCTAAGCAACTTGTCCTGTACCACACAATAGTCAGTAGAAGAGATTGGATTTGAACCCAGGTCCTTTGCCTTTTCATTCATCATGTTTTTCTTTGTACCATGATGCACCTTCTATTTTTCTTTGTCTAATTCTCTTTACTTAAGAAAATTCTAGAAAAAAATATGAAGTCTGTTCCCCGTAACCCAAATTCATGAGATGATTTGAGGATTGCCAGGCTAGTCCACAAAGGCTTTTTTTAAAGTTCCAAATGCAGATGAAGTAGAATCTTAACAGTATTTCAATGACACAATGTCATTTGTAAAGTTGTTACTCTGGCAAATTGTATTCAAGTTTTTCATTTTCTCTTCTTTTCTTGTTTTTTTATACACATCCTCATAAAGAAATCTTTACTTTTTATTTGGAAGGCCACATGATCAAAATTTGACAGATAGTAGATATCTGTAACTAAGAGCAATAGATTTCATGTCAAGAGCCATAGGTTATATAGTCTCTGTTCTGCTACAAACTAAACAACTCTGGGCCTGGGTTAAACCACTTAAATTTCTCTGTATTTCTATTTCTTTAACTGAAAAATTAAGCATTAGACTGAATTCTATGAAATCTTTAAGTGGCATATCTATTTCCTATCAGAATTATTACTTTTTGTTGTACCTTGTATTGAATTCAAAAAAATTATATCTTACTAAGGATATTAGGTATATTCAATAGTGTCATGTGTGACCCTGAGCAAGTCACTTAACCTCAAGGTGCCCCCCAAGCAACTCTCTCACACTGTTGCCCTTTACATCACTTTAAATTTTTATTCCACTGACATCTCCTGTGATTTGTAGCCAGATGGGATCATCTACAGAATATTAGTGTTAAAGAGAAGGATTTTATTATAACCAACTGCCTAAGCCTTTAGAAGTCACTGTGTAATTTTCCATGTCATTCATTCATCCCAGTATCCCACTCCTACTAAAATCTAGACTCACTTCTTATTTTGAGTTATAATGTCTATAGAAGGCTCAAGGTACCGACATCCCAATGACAAAGTATTCCATTTTAAGAATTTTTGATACATTTATAAAAACTGATTCTAAACTATCTGCTTTAACAAACTGAATAATACTGATATTAATGGAATGGAATAATAAATTCCATTAAAAAATAATAATTTCCCTTTATGTATTTGTAAGCCATGTGCTGCACATATAAGTGTCCACATGGATTGTCTAAATGTAGCTCATGAGAGACATTGATAGATGTGACTTAAGAGCTGGAGACAAGAGGCAAATACTTCCCCAATAGACTAAATCTCCCAGAGCTTATGGAACTAGAATTATATCTATTTGCATCCCCCAAAATAATTGCTGATCCAGGGGTAGAAACAATTCAAAACCAAAGGTACTTTCCTGGTGGCTCCTACTGGGGTATGGTAACTCAAACTTCATCCTGCTGATTTGGCCTCTTCCCACCAAACACTGATTACACAAAAGACTATCAAAAATAATGAGTAGTGAGTATACACATTTATCCAATCATATAGCAAACAGTAACTGGAGAAGATACACAAAGTAAAAGGTGCCAGAAAATACAAAAGAGGAATGAGTTTTTTATATCAGAATGAGATGAAGAGAATGGCCCCTATCTTACCTGAAGGAAAATTCCCCAAAGTCTCTTGCTTGGGAGGCAATCTGAAAAATCAGGGACATATTTGGGAACTGACTTTCCCTAAATGTTTTCAGCTTTTAAAGTCTATGTCTCATTCTTTACATGTCTGGAGTGAGTCCCCAAAGAGAGACTGAAACAGCATGTGTCCTCTCTCAAAAAAGAAAAAGAAGAATGTTTCTCCTCTTCAAAGCTCAAGTACCAACATTGTTTTCATTCAGGTACTCAGCCTCCCATCAGCATTCTCTCCACTTATTAGGAGAATCTCATGCACAATGCTTTAGATTTCACTAGAAACCCAATTTACATATGAAATCTGAAAATTTTACATTAGGTGAATGTTAACAAGTAGGGGTTGTGTAAGAAAATTTTTATTTTTAAATGCTAATCTTCCTATTTCAAACCTATGCTAATATTCTTCTATATAGCAATGATTCTATATAATTTGGCCTGGAATGATCAAAGAGTAATAATGTTTTAATTAATATAAAAAACATAACAAAATCATTTAAAAAATTTTTAATTTTAAAATACATCAAATGTATAATGTTTAAAGGTTTTCTTTCCTAAAATGGATCATTTTATCTCTTCAGCCCTTTTTCTTTTACTTTTCATTCTATTCTATTGATTACATTGACTATAGCTCCCAGGATTAGATATTACATTTAACACCTACAATACGAATGAGGGATGAATCAATCAGCAAACATTAAGCACTTACTATATTCCAGGCTCTGTGCTAAGTGCCAATAATACAAAGAAAATTAAAAAATAATCTCTGCTCTAAAGGAATTTTCACTCTAATGGTGGAGTCAATATACACACAAATGCACACATGTACACATAAATCTATGTATATTATTTCTTATATATGTAAGTGTGCACAAATGTGCACATGCTTTTATGTTATACATATATGATACATACACGTGCATATGTATACATATATAATTAGCACATGAACGATATATGCAGATTAGCTTGGAGGTATAAGCTTAGAAGGGCAAGAACATAATGGCTGTGTGATCCTTGGCAAGTCATTTGACCCACATTTGCCTCAGTTTCTTCATATGTAAAATGAGCTGGAGGAGGAAATGGCAAATCACTCCAATATCTCTGCCAAGAAAACGCTAAATGGGGTCACAAAGGGTCAGATATAACTCAAAAATGACTAAGCAACAATGCAATAACAATATCTATGTATGTATATATATACATATATATATATATGTATATAGGATAAGATACATGCAGATTAGATGGAAGGGATTAGACAGTCAGGCACTTGGCAACTGGGGGGACCAGGAAAAGTCTCTTGTTGTTCCAAGCTGATTTTATAGTTGTACCAAGCTGATTCCTGAAAGAAGCCAGACATTCTAAGTAATAGATATAATCAGGGAGAATATCCCAGGCATGCCTGGGAAGCAGCCAGTACAAGGGCATGAGGCATTGAAGATAAAGCGTCCTGGGTAAGGAAAAGTAAGTGGGCCAGTATGGATAGACTGGAGAGTTTCTATAAGGGAGTGATGTATAAGAACACTGGAAAGATAGAGGCCAGGCTATAAAGTACTTTAAATGGCAGAGGAGTTTCTATTTTGTCCTAAATCTTAATTAAAAAGTTGAATAAAGGGGAAACAGTCCAATTTATGCTTTTGGAAAATCGCTATGGCAGCCTTGTTTGCTAAATTGGACTGAGGAGATGCTGGAGACAGGTACATCAATTTGAATGAAGGTTATTTTAATACTATAGGTGAGAGGAAGTGAGAGCCTGAACAATTCTGGTGCCCATTTGAGTTAAAAGAAGACATATATGAAAGATTTTGAAGAGACAAGAACAATAAGATTTGGAAAAAGATCCATGGTGGGAAGTAGAGAAGTGAAGGATTATGCATAAATATTACACGGCAGTAAAGAGGAGAAGGGTGAAACCCTAAACATGGGGAGGAGTAAGGCCATACGCATGATGGCAGCAGGGCAAGAGACAAGATAACTAAGAGGCAGGGAGTAATGTGAAGTATAACTGGGATCTGCCTCAGATAGTGCAGTAAGTGAGGCACTCATCAATCAGATTAATGGGACTTTAGGGTATATATTATAGAGATGAAAGATTTAAAATTGCCAAGTCAAGAAGGGTGAGGATTGAGAAAAGAGTATTGAACTTGGCAATTCACTGTGGGGGCGAGGGGTGCAGCTAGGTGGCTCAGTGGTTTGAGAGTCAGGCCTAGAGAAGGGAGGTTCTAAGTTCTAATTGGGCCTTAACTATGTTACTCAGTTACCTAGTCCTTACCAGTTTCCTACCTTGGAACCAATAACTAGTATTAATTCTAAATAGAAGCTAAGGGTTTTAAAAAAAGGAGAGATTTCTGGTAACTCCGAGGGGAATAGTTTTATTTGAATGATGAGATCAAAATCCAGATTTCAAAGAATCTATTTTCCTATAGAAATTAATCTTAGTGGTGTACAATCCTAACTAAGTTTTATACTATTGTATGTATATTTCCCTAAAAATTAGAAACATGTGAATAGAGAAGATGACTAAATTTGGCATGTAAAGATGTTGGATAACTTGATATTTTTCTTTCACATAGCAGTAACTACTTTATAAGATTGTAAAGATTTAAAACAAATGTGATCTCATGCAATTTAGAGAAAATAATTGATTCTAAAAATAAAAACATTCCATAGTATACATAATCGAGCCATTTGACTCCTTGATTGTATAAAAAAATCCATTCATCATTATATGGCCTCATTTTACAAACCAATAGCTAAAGAAAATATGTTATGAATTTCCAGTACAAAATAATTTGTACTTCATAATCTAGAGCATGAGGGATATGCTTGAATCTTGAATTTACTTGGTAAACATAAAAGAATTGTGATTATGTGCCTAGACCTTTGTATACTTTTGATGGAAAGATTGTATCCATTTTATTTAGGTAATATTGTTGTGGCAAAAAAATTAAGAAATCTTTGTAGTCAACAAAATATAGGAAAATAACTTGTAATGGACAAACATCCTCATTTTTTTTACTGTAAAGACAAAACAAAGTATTTTTTCTAACAAAATTTTTACCACCATGGTCAAGATAATTATATTATTTTCTACATTTAGAAAAGTTGGTAAGCCTCTGTTTCCTGATCTCTAAAATGGAGATAATAATAGCATTTACCTCACAGAATTGTTAAGGTAATCCAGGGAGATAACATATTTAACAAGTTTTGAAAAACTTGTCTCTATATGAATTCTAGGTATTATTATTGTTGATGATGATTTTCATGCCTAAGAGGTCTCATACTTAGCATAATTCTGGTTGTGAAAACTGAAAAGAAACTCATTAGTCCCAAATACATATCATTAGATGAGAGGGAAAGTGAAACTCCTTGAGCCACTCTATTACTATATTCACTTTAGGATAGAATGGGAGGAGAGCCATATCTGGAAATTTCTAGCAATTTGTGCTTACAATATATGTCTAGGAGAAAGGAGATCCCAGAAATGTACAATGTAATTTGGAGGAGCTATGTGACTCTCATACACAAGGAGTAGGAACTTCTTTTTTATCCTCTAAATTATATTTCTTTGATGGATTGCAAGGATACTGTCTCCATGCAGGGGAGACTACAGATTCTCCCTCTCCTTTCATTTAAGAAGCAGAGGGACATCAAGTACATCTATCCATATTTTAAATGGCCTTTCTCTAATTCTTAGGAGAGAACTGTACTATTAATTTATGAACTAGATGAAACTCTATGCTCACATTCTTTTCTGAATGGCTTTTGTCTCAATATAGTTTGGTGTTTATAAGATTTAAGAGAGATCATTGTAATGGTACTTAACATTATGGGTAGATATCCTATGCAAAGGGTAGTTTTAAGGTCAGGAGACCTGGATCTAAGTCCCTACTACTAAAGTAATTATGAAGCCACTTCTCCTCTCCGAGCCTCAGTTTCTTCATTTGTAAAAAGGTCGGATTAAAAATCAAATATCCTTTCCAACTCTAAGTCTCTGATCTTATGATCTTTAACTGAGGATAATATTAATTACCCTACCTACCACATAGGGTTGGTGTGAGGAAAGCATTTTAAAAGCTATAAAGTGTTCTATAAATATGAGCTACTATGCCAATGAAATATAATATTTATTATTATAGTGGAGCCATGCTGCATAGATTTTTGGCTCAAATCTTTGTGTTATAACTAACCTATTCTTCATGGTTGGCACCCAAGAGATGTTCCAGAGATTATGGTACCCATTTTGACGCCAGAACTACTGCGGGAAGTCTTTGGAAGATCTCTGGCAGAGATCTACATAAAATGTTACCCAGGGAAGGAATGAAGGGAAATGGCATATAGAATTTAGTACTAAAGGCTATCAAACTTGGTACTCAGTCCTAAGGAAAAGTTGGTTGAAGGTTTTCACTGAGACATACCAAGTACATAAAAGAGGACAGTTATTTATTTATGAGGTTCTCGCAATGTCCAAATGTATTTGCATTCAATTCATGTGCAATTTATATTTTTGATCAATTGTGTATAATGTACCTACTCTGTGACAACAAGAAATTCACTAAACTTCTTAATATTTCAGACAACTAAGGTCATAAGTCATAGATAAGTTGTCAATCTGCATCTGTGGAGGGAGTTTTGATATGCGGAGTTCTCTATGCCAATGAAATTTTTCTGCACCCCACAGTCTATCCCACCACCATTCATTGAGTACTTTGGCAGTCAATAAGTTTCCTGATGCTAAAATCTTAGGCACTATCAAATAGTTTAACATTAAAAATGGATATGGTTTTGCTAGTGGAAAGAACATTAAAGAAGATGAATTATAATCTGCTTTGCTGTTGTTCTGCTAAGCCCATGGGAACTTCCTATTTGCCTTGGCAACTAAAAATTTCTATATTATGTTTTTTGAGCTCCTTGACAGCAAGGACTGTCTTGCGTTTTCTATTTGTATTGCCAGCTAAGCCAAGTGTTTAATATAAAACTTTTTCATTCATCCAATTAAAAGATTTATTTTAAGGTGAAATTAAAATTGTGTAGTAAGTTTAAGGTTGTGATTCCCCATTTTTCTATATTTTTTACACATTTATTATAGAGGCCAAGATTATAACCATTGGAGTCCCAAAAGAAACAGAGAGTGAGACAGCTGGAAATTGAAGACCAAGGGAAATAATGAGTGTCAGTAACAGAAACCTTCTTCCAAGGCATTAATGAACAAAGAACAAATATGTATCCATGCACTTATGTATCAGAGATCTCAAATGTGGTTCTCCCTATTACTGTGTTTAATAAACGAGTCTCTCATCAACTTGGATCCATGCCTAATGCCAGAAACTACTGTACCTTTTGATGAAATTGAGAAGAGAGCTGTTCTGGATCTGTCTACCAGTATTCTTTATTCCCTACTTCTTAACCACTGGACTCTTATGAACACCCCCTGGGCATATTTAGTATTATAAGTAAAGAAGAAATTTTTAACATGAAAATGACCAGGAGTTTTTCTTGAACAAGTTAATAGTTTTAGAGGAAATGCCATGTTAACTTAGATGGAAAATCTGGCCCAATCCCCCCAAAAGAATGGAAAAGGAGGTGATTTATTTTTTGAATTAGAAAGAAATTTTCATTCTTACCAAAGGATTTGCTGAAGAATTATGGGGAATGTTGAACTTTTCTAGCATGATTTAGTTTGCCAAAATGACATTTAAGCAAAGGTTTTATGAGCATATACATTGCATAAAGTTTTATGCTTTCAAGAATATTTACTTTACTTAAATTTAACTTACTATGTATGTTTCTGTATTGTCCTAGAAGGCAGAAAGACAAAGGACAGTGCAATTCAAAATCATATTTGTATTTGATATTTGATAATACACTTCAATCAGCACTTTCTTTTTATGTTTCCTAAGAGTAATATGGGCAGTATTCCAGGTAATTAGATTGAGGAATTTTTCCAAAACTGATCTCTTTTTCCTTTTGACCTTTCCCTCTGCCTAACACAAAAACAAACAGACACACACAGAGCCACATACACATATCACTCCACACTTCAAAAGCTGCTTCCCCCATTCTTGCCTGACATATCCAGATACCAGTCTATGTCAGGACACTGTAAGATAATCCAGTGGTAGCAATCCACAAATGCTTATTGTGCTGTTCCATTCTGTCCATGGCTGAATAGTATTTTTTTTTCATTTTTATACTTTCCGAAGTTAGAAGGGGGTCCAGTGGCAATGAAATGCATTATAAGATTCATATGTTAAAACATAATGCATATAAATAATTTTCCTAATAAGATTGAAGAAAATGAAATTATCTATGCAGTTCAACCATGGCTCTTTCTTCTTTATTTTTGAATATAAATAATCTTTTTTTCCTAATTCTTACCATTTTATTTCCCAATAATAACTCTTGCATTTGAAAATATGTTCTAATTTCCCCAAACTCCATCTCTCAAAGAAATAAACTAAAGATTGTTTTCACATATAAGGATCTCCATTTCATCTCTGATGATTCTCCCAGACTGTTTACTTTTCACTTTTTTCCCTCAGAAAGACATTTTCTCACTCTGGATTCCACAACAAATGAATGGATTTCCGTTTGTTTTTATTCTTGAAAATACCTCATTTAGATTTCTTTTTGTATTTTCATTTTGCTGCCTTCCCTGATTCCTTCATCCCCACACCCCTCACATTTTAAAGTTGGTCAACTTGTTTACAAACAACAATAAGGAAAAAAGACTTCTTAGATTATGGTTTAAGTTGTGAGGCTATCCCTGGATTACAGCACTTTGTATTTTATATGGAGATTGTATTAGCAGTTGTTTGATTTGTAGGAATAACAAGCTGAAATGCTTCAGTTTCTAATGGTAATTAGTTTTCAACCCAGACAGTCTGGATCACTATATATTTACCACCTTGTAAAGAACGATTTCAACAAGCCCTAAAGCATTATTTGAAAATTAATAAGCTAAAGTAGGAGGAAATTCTTTACTTTCCCATAGCAATGTAGACCGTGTTATATTTTTCTATTGCAAAATTTCACTTTTCAATTATAGGTTTACTAAATTATGAGGCTTGAAAAGCATAAAAGACAATTATCAATTTCTTAATACTGTAACTGACTAATACACTGAGCAAAGGATTTTTTAAAAATAAGAATTCCCCTTCTGTTAGATTAGAAGATGCTTTGATTCATAGTTAAATTCAGTTTTTTGGGGGGTAAATAGGATGTAATAGATATTTAATTGTGGCTCTGGGACTTTGCTAAATAGAAAAATCTAACATGTTACTATGAACATTTTTTTCAGTGTTGTATAGTTACCTAAGGAAATGAAAGTTTCAAGTAGAGAAATTCAGTTAAATATAAGCTCAAATACAAATAGAACAGTCATTTAATACCTCTAGTATAAGCTAAATAAGTCACTATTACTAGGTATGGTTGTGATTTCATTGGCATAGGGTATACAGGTGAGGAATTTCCTCTATTAAATGTTCATTGTCTTGAATCATTGAATTGCTGAGAATAATTAGGTCGACTCACAATTGTTCATCAGAAAATATTGTTTTTACTGTGTACAATGTTCTTGTAGTTATATTCACTTCGCTTTACATCAGTTCATGTGAATCTTTCCCAGTTTTTTCTGAAATCATCCTACTTGTCATTTATTATAGCACAATAATATTCATATACAATAATCATATACCACAACTTGTTCAGCCATTCCCCAACTGATGGACAATCCCTTAATTTCCAGTTCTTTGATACCACAAAAAAAACTACAACAAATATTTTTGTACTAATAGATCCTTTCCCTTCTTTTTGGATCTCTTTGGAAAATAGGCCTGATATAGTTGCTGGATCAAAGAATATGCATAGTTTTAAAACCCTTTATGCATGGTTCCAAATTGCTCTCCAAAGAGGTGAGGTCAAATCACAATTCCACCAACAGTGCATTAGTGTTCCAATTTTCCCATCTCCCTTCCAACATTTATCGTTTTCCTTTGCTACCCTATTGGCTAGTCTGACAAGGGTGAGGTGGTACTTCAGAATTGTTTTATTTTACATTTCTCTACTAGTGAGGGATTTAGAACATTTTTATATGACTATAGATATCTTTGTTTTATTTCTCTAAAAAATATCTATTGAATCCCTATTTAGAAAAATTCCTAGATGTAACTGGCCAAATAACTCCAGGTCCCTCCTCTTTTGGTTAAAGATGATGAGAATCTCTCTCATTGGGTTGTTTTGAGAAAAGCACTTTATTAACTTGAAAACAGTCTATAAATGTGAAGTATTTTTATTAAGTTTAGGTGTCCTCTAAGTGTTAGAGCCAGGATTCCATTGCTATATACAATTTCTACCTAGATTGTGTCCTATTTACTCTACAGGTCTCCATAGGTCATGCGATTGGTGTGTGTGTGCTCAGAGGTGGCCAGAGAAAGCAATGGAAGCAGAGAAAGGGGTAGATAGCTTCATAGAACATAACTAACTATGTAAATGGAACTCTTCTCCCTAGTACCCATTGGTGATGGAGGGGAACATTTTGTCTTCATTCAAGCATGAACTTAAGCTAAGGGAAAAATTTGCAAAGGGCCAGGAACAAAAAAGAAGCTTTTCTCTTCACACACACCCCCAAAATACACTTCCCATAGACAGAAGAGAAGAATTATGTTTATGCACTCAAGTGCTCTCATCTCTGTGTCATAAAAAGGAGTTCATCATATCATAAAATGATGTCTAAGTGAAATCTTTTATCTTGTATAATTTACTAAATATTGGACATGCTCAATAAAAGTAGTTGATGATGCTATCTCATTAGTAGTTCCTGGACGCCTTTTATTTTCCAACTGGTGAAGAAGCTTCTATTGTCTTTCATACACTCCTAGACCAATTTAAGGAGTCTTTTAACCAAAGAAATTAAGAAATGTAGGTAATAGATAATTTTTTTCAAACTGGTTTTATGAGAGGAAAATTGAAATAGGAAAGAATATTTATAATGACAAGGGTTTAAAGAGGAGAAAATGTTCATATTTTAAGAATTAAGAAGCATACTTATTTATGTATAATATGCACATAGATATGTTATAAATTGTAATTCAATGAGTCAAACTTGGTAATAAGATAGAAGATGATTTAAATTGAAAAAAATTTAAGAGGTAGCAGCAAAAAGTAGAGAAAGAGATCATAGCATAGGTTAACTAGTTAACTAAGAATACTGCCTTGCACATAGTAGGCACTTAATAAATACTGAGTTTAATCTGTTGAAAATAATTTTAAGATTTATTGAAATTAAGAAGGAATTGACAGACTTCCAAAGAAGCCTGGTGGACAGGCACACATTGAAGCCTGGTAAGTGAAGATAGTAGAGCTGTGGAAAAAGATATGTGATCAATGGCTAAATGAGTGTGGTGAGGGTGGGGGAGAAAAAGAAGTGTTCCATATGAAACACTTACTCTGGATTCACACTTAGCAAATTCCAATTTGGGGATCCTGACTCTACAAAGGAAGGTTAGGTTTTTCTCAAACATTCTGGCTCATTATACTTTCACTGGAGTGGAACTTTAGGGGAAAAATCTCAAAAACAAAACAGATATTACTAATGTCTAAGATCTACTCTAAAGTAGGTTAATGGAGATCCTCTAAAAATGTATTCATTGTACATAGTAGATATCAAATATATGACAATAATTTATCTCTTTCCGGACAAAAGAAATGATTTAGACACAAAAGACTCTTAAGAGTACAGTAACTAACACTCAAAAAATGAAATCCATTGCATTTATATTCTCTCAGGAGACAGACAACTTTTCCAGATTATGAAACGTTGTTCAACTTTTTCTTCAGGTGACTGTGCTTGATTAATTACATGTAGTCCAGATCTCATGCACACCCAAATCAAGTTTTGGGATTTCTTAGTTCTTTCAGTTTTAGCATCTTCCTAGGTATATGGTCATCTTCTCCCCCCAGAAGGTAAATGGTTACAGAAAGTGCTTTCTCCCCACTGGGTATCATGTATCACATCTTGTTTTTACATGTAAAAAAATCTATTCTTTCTTGCTGTCCCAGATTAAAATTTTATAATTTACCTTTATAATTGCCTTGTTGGTGTTCAAAAGTTAACAGAAAGGGTGGGAGGGAAAGAGAGTCTTGGTTTGGGCAGTTAATAGGAAATAAAAATTTATTTCTCTATACTTATGGCCATTCGTATGTTGGGTCCATTATTATCTTTTCCCTCTTCTTTACTCACCTTCTGTGATATACGGGATTTAATATTAACCCTTCAAATCCCTTAACCCCTGAATAATCTGAACAAATATAGTTTGGACTTTAATCCTTTCCTTTTGAATTTAGCACATCCCTAGGTATAAACTCTAATAAAAGGGTGTTGGCTTCTTATACCATGGCACCATGGAACTTCTGTAAATGATTTGCGATTTAATATGTATAAATTTGATGTGCCCCTTAAAATACATGATAGCTGCTGATCTCTGTATGGGTGACATGGGAATTAACATGAAAATTTGAGGGTGGGGTGGGGGAAAAAGTTTGGGACTATCTCAGGACCTCATCTAGAACCATAAGTAGCCATCAAGTTTGGAAATTCTCATCTCTCAAGATTGCTTCTCAGTCTGTGATCAGGCAAAGAAACACACACTTGAAGAATAAGCCAGATATTTGAGATCCAGTCAGGCTTAACCAGGGGTGTCTATATTTACATGGCAAGGTGCATTAGTTGCAGCCACCATTGCTGGTGTGGGAAGTGTAATGACAAATTGTACAGCCATGTGGAAGTGAAGGAAAAGAAATTTTTTCCTTCCAACTATTTTGTGGAAAGCTAAAAAAATTGGTTGCTTGAATCCCAAGTGACATGCTCAAAAGAGGGAGCTCTTCCTTCTCCCTTATATTGCCTCCTTAAGTGGATACCTCTTTCTGACTCAATTTCCATATAGTTCCTTTAGTTTCAGGGATCTAGGGGCCCACCAGGAGCCACTGATCAGGCATGGCAAAGACCCTGAGTGTGTATCTCACCATAAGAGGCTAAAGTACATGCCTATCTTTATGACAATTGCTCTAACACCCTGCTACTGATGGTTCAAAGACTTAATCTGACTTTAGTATGGGCAAACATCATTTTAATAAAACTGATTTTATTGTTCCTGTTAATAAACTCCATTTAATATTTTTTAAAAATTTATGAGCAAAGTAACCAAGGAATACTGTATACCATATAGTCCTTGATGTTAGGAAATGTGTCTTATATATCTCTTTGTCACTTATAACTCCAAGGAAAATTCTTTGAAAATGTCTATTTTATAAACATCACTGAATTAATAAATTGATTGATATACTAGTTGTCTGTGTTCAAATTCAGGATTGGCTCTAAAAATTGAATCATATCCTGAAGAAGAGTCACAACTGAGCAGTTACCGTCTATTACTATCAAATCATCTTTAAATGACTTTCCCAGGGCAGCTAGGTAGCTCAGTGGATTGAGAGCCAGGCCTAGAGATGGGAGGTCCTAGGTTCAAATCTGGTCTCAGACACTTCCTAGCTGTGTGACTCCATGCAAGTCATTTAACCCCCACTGCCTGCCCCTTAGAGCTCTTCTGACTTGGAATCAATACATAGCATTGATTCCAAGTCAGAAGGAAAGGGGTTACCAAACTTTTTTGGCCTACCACCCCCTTTCTAGAAAAAATATTACTTAGCCCCCTGGAAATTAATTTTTTTAAATTTTAATAGCAATTAATAGAAAAGATAAATGCACCTGTGGCCATCACCACTTCCCTGGATTACTGCAGCATCCACCAGGGGGCAGTAGTGCCCACTTTGGGAATCACTGGTTTAAAGAAATTGCTTTCCCCACAGGCTAGATAGACATTTGCAAGTACAGGGAATTTGCCATATCATCATTTTAGGAGTGTCTCAGAACCAAGTCATTAAGGATATTGGCCAATTGACTAAAGGAATACTGATGAGTGGGTTAGATCTTTCAACCATAAAATTCTCTGATAAAGTAACATGTACACTCAAAGAGGGCATATAATCTTTTATGCCAGTGATTGTTTTGTTTGGGGAACGAAAACATGGTTGAATTTAGAATCTTGTTTATAAAATACAGACTACTGACCATTAATCTATTTAGCAGTACCCACTAATTTATTCAAAATTGAGGCCTGAAATGGCATGCCCTAAAACCCTATTTTGAATGGAACTAAATAGTCCAAAGAAATTACAAATACATTTTTTTTAGAGGGAAGCAATTGGTCCTTTGATTTTATTGGTGTGTGAAATTTTCAGAATATAAACTCCTTCCATCTTAGTACATTGGCACTTCATTTGTAACTTCTTATTTTAGGAATTTACCTGAAGAACAGAGAGGTCAAGTGATTTGTTCATAGTCATACATCTAGCATATGCCAGAGACAGGACTAGAACCAGGGCTTCTTGACTCCACAGCTGACCCACCTTCTATTTTCCATGCTACTTCTCATTAACACCATAAAATAGAGTTATTGCAAAATCCACTAATATTTCCATCCTTACTTAATATTCAAATGGAAGCTTTCGAGTCTTTTGTTTTCATGTTTCAGCTTAATCATGATGTAGCATTTTAATACATGATTCAATTATACATTGGAAAGATTTGATAATTTATGAAAATGAAGCTTTCTACTAGAATGAATGATTTTTAAAAACAGGGCACTTCAATAGGAATTCTTAGAACAGACATGTGAGCCTAAGGTAATGTAAACCATGTGATGCGTACTTTAATGCTGGGGGCTTCACAGTTATGGACTAATAGCATGAAGTGATTGAGCTTTAAATCTTGAGGGAATATTTAATAACTATAAATTTGATAAAACATTATTTACTATAATTATATATATAGTTAAATTTTATGTATATATTTCAGTTAGATGTTTCAAAACTGTATAGCAAGATCTACTGCCAGACCATAACAGATTTCTCCCACAGGACATCTGCCTCATGTATTTCATTTTTTAGAAAAAAATTAGGTAATACAATGTAGCAATAAAGGTACAAAAGCATAAAATTATATTCTACCATTTTTACAGAAATTAGGTAGCTGTAACCCAATTTTTCTTACACTTACCATTTGACTGCTGGCATTGTTCTAACTTTTTAATAAAATAGCACTTGAATTACATTTTCACAGAATTAGAAACACTCTAGAAAAAAAATATGTAATAGATCATTTGCCCTCTTTTTACTTCTTTCTCTTATTTCATGTGCCTCTATCTCCCCATTCCTTCTTTCTGGCAATGAAAGTTTATTTTTTTATAAATAAAATTTTGTTTTCTGATAATGTTTCCAATTTCATCAAAAGTGACTCAAGTTTCTAAGAATGGCACAATACCCAGTTCCTGCTTCGGGGAAAGCTGTTCCATTGACTAAATGGTAAGTAACATTAGCTGTGTGTCCCAGGACAAGTCCCTTAACTTCTCTCAGCCTCAATGACCTCATTTGTAAAATGGGGATAATAATATCACCTAGCTCATGAAGTTGCTATGAGAATTAAAAGAGATAACACATACAAAGTGATTTTAATACAATAGGTAATTATTCAACCTAGTCAAAACTTTTGTGGGCAATGCAGTGTGAATCATTTGAAAGAGGAAGAAATTGAGAGGCATGAGCTGGCAACTAAATATTTCTGGAAAAATAAACAAGCTAGGCTAGTTGATATCTAAGGTTCCTTCCTGCTCTAAATTCTGTGGTCCTATTTTTTTCCTGAGGCACTAACTATCCCCCTCTTAATGTGCAAATGTTACAGGAGTCAAGGGTGAAATTTAGAGGTTTGAAACCTTAAAGTGAGTTATTTAAGAATGTATTAAATTAATATTCTTAGGCATCTTTGTGAACTCATGCACTGAAAAAGAGAGGTCAGCCTTGGTATCATGGATTACTCTTCTTAATGACAAAATTTTAATAAATGCTAGCAAAATGGGGTTCCAAATTGTTGTGGGAACTGGTCATATTATTTTTAGAAACCCAGTTAAGATTATTCTATCACAATATCAATAAAACTTTTCATTTTTTGCTTTAACAGCTCTCCACTGATGAGGATCAATGAATGATACATTTTCTCCTTTTTCCAGATAGAAAAAATAAGGGTAAACTACATGGCAAAAGTCATAATTGGAATGAGAAGCTAAGTTAGATCTTCCAAGTCTGTTATTTATTTTCTCATAACCAGGGAATAAAAAGAAATCAATACTAAAGGAAACTACAACATGTAATAAACAATAGAAAAAATGGGCTGTAGCCTCCCATAAGGTGCTAACATGAAATCTTCCACTAGTAAGAGGAACCATGACTAGCTCCATCCCATATTTTGCCCTTATATCATCTCTACCGCTCTGACAAACTCAATCTGGTGGTAGTATTTTGGGGTATTTCAGTACTGAATAGCAAATTTGCAATGTCTTTTACATAAATTACCTTATTTAATCCTCATGGCAACCTTGTGGAGAAGATGCTGTTGTTATCATCCCCATTTTGCAAATGAAGAAATGGAAAACTGAGGGAATAAGTGACTTGTTCCAGGTCACGCAACTAACAAGTGTCAAAGGAAGGATTCAAAATTAGCTCTTTCAGATTCCAAGTCTAGCACTCCAACCATTTCATCATCTTGCTAGATAGGACATAATATTCCCTTGGGAGGCTGCTCTTGCCCCAGTGCTATCTCTAGCTGTCTTTCAGAATGTAGATTTATGTAAGAGAAAACTGAATCTGAATTTGGCAGTATGCTGCTATATGAGTGAACTATGGAGATATCTGCATAACCCAAGACTTTTCAACCTTGATGAATCCATAAATTCAGAGTAATGGAAAATGTTGATGTGTAGTCACTCAGCTATTAAAAAAGGAGTGTGCAAATAACATTGTTTTTGTATGTCAACAATATGATTATTTGCATAAGGATAGTCTGAGGCACTAAAGATAAAATGTTTTATCTTCTACAATTTTACAACAAAGTATTAAAGACAGAGTTCATCATCTTCTGTCCATAAAAGTTAAAGAACAAACACACTTAAAAGTACACATTTAAAAGGCCCTATTATCAAATCTCCTTTAGGTGCTCTTTTTTTCCTGGATATGCAAAAATGTGCAACCAATAATTTCATCAATGTTGGAGGAATTCCATTAATATAGCAATGACCCAAGCCAACTTGGAACTGTGGGGGCATCCCAGAGGAGAGAAGGGAATGGGAATCAACAATGCAGAGGGAAACTCTGAAAACAGAGAGGAAAGCTAGAAGGAAAATTATTTTGGGATAGTAGAGTAGAGAGAGGGACTAGATCCGGGGTCAGCAATGTATGGCTATATCTGGCTCTTTTGAGGGCCAGATATGGCTTTTTCTGCAGGAGCCATAAAGACAATTTTTTTCAGGCACTATTACAGGAGCGCACACTGTGAGCACTGTATGGCTCTCACGAAATTACATTTTAAAAAATGTGGCGTTTATGGCTCTCACAGCCAAAAAGGTTGTCAACCCCTGGACTAGACCATGAATTCATGGATCTAGGTGAGAAAAAATCCCAGGTGAACAAAACCTGTCAAGTCAGTACCTTCTCTACAATTTATAGACTTGGAGGTTGTGTAAAAAAAAAAATCAAATGCTGGGCCCCAAAATAGAATTGGCATGTGACTGACTTATAATAATGCCATGGTACATTGTGATTTAAAGGAGAGAGTTCAGCCTTTGGAAGTGAGCAGACCCAAGTTCAAATTTCTTCTGAGGTACTTAATAGCTGTATGATTCTGGGCAAGTCATTTAATTTTTTTTCTGGGTCTTATTTTCCTCACCTATTTAATGTATACTAATATCACCAGCCTCACAGAATTGTTGTAAGGATCAAATGGCCAAATAAAGGCTTAGGGACACTTATAGTGCTGTATGATTATGAAATATAGAATCCTAGGAGTAATATTTATAAGGGAATCCCCTCAGAGAGGTAAGAGACTTAATGGGGATGGGTACTGTGTGCTAGGGGAGGAAGAGAAAAGATGTCATTTACTCAGAGGACTAAGTAGGAAAGACCAAAGTTCGATGATTAAAATTTGGGTAACACCAGGCCACCTGTGCAGGTAATATGAGGAGGAACCATGAATTGTGTGTGAATAGATAATACCATGGGTGATGCTTTGTTTTCTCCTTCACAAAACTCAGAGAGAGAAGGAAGAGAGAGAGAGAGACAGAGACAGAGAGAGGGAGAGAGATCCTTCCTTTAATTTTGATGCAGGTTACTTATTAGCACCTGTTTTAGGAAAATATCTTGAAAAAATGTTACTGTCTTTAAGAAAGCACGAGCTAAATAAACCTAATAGAAAATAAGTTTATAAGGTAGGCTCTGTTTGGCAATAATATTTTAAAAACATTTATTAATATTCATTTTTAACATGGTTACATGCTTCATGCCCCTACTTTCCCCTACACCCCCCGCTCTCCCCCCACCCATGGCCGATGCACANCCCTACACCCCCCGCTCTCCCCCCACCCATGGCCGATGCACATTTCCACTGGTTTTAACATGTGTCATTGATCAAGACCTATTTCCAAATTGTTGATAGTTGTATTGATGTGGTAGTTTCGAGTCTACATCCCCAATCATGTCTGCCTCAACCCATGTATTCAAGCAGTTGTTTTTCTTATATGTTTCCTCTCCTGCAGATCTTCCTCTGAATGTGGGTAGCGTTCTTTACCATCAATCCCTCAGAGCTGTCTTGTGTCATTGCATTGCTGCTGGTACAGAAACCCATTACATTCGATTTTACCACAGTGTATCAGTCTCTGTGTACAATGTTCTTCTGGCTCTGCTCCTTTCACTCTGCATCAGTTCCTGGAGGTTGTTCCAGTTCACATGGAATTCCTCCAGTTTATTATTCCTTTGAGCACAATAATATTCCATCACCAGCAAATACCACAATTTGTTAAGCCATTCCCCAATTGAAGGATATACCCTCCTTTTCCAGTTCTTTGGCAATAATATTTTTATGGTATAGGTTCTTTCACATAGAAGGTGTGTGGCAAATGTTTGTTGAGTTGAAGACCATAGCATGGTGCGATAGAAAGAGATTTGGATTTAGATTTAACCCTCCATACTCTTTGAGGACCTCGCCTTGATACACTGGGCAAGGTAGACAACTTCTTTAAAAGATTCAATTTTGGGGGCAGCTCAGTGGCTCAGTGGAAAGACAGACTAAAAGATGGAGAGGTCCTGGTTTCAAATCTGTTCTCAGACACTTCCTAGCTGTGTGACCCTGTACAAGTCACTTCCCCTCCCCCAATTGCCTAGCCCTTACTGCTATTTTGCCTTAGAACAAATATACAGTATTGATTCTAAGGTGGAAAGTAAGGTTTTAATGAAAAGATTCAATTTCCTTATCTGTAAAAATGACTAATAAAACATGTCCTGCTTACCTAATAGAACCAATGGGAAGCTCAAAAGAAATAATTTTATGAAAGCACTTATTAAATATTAGAGTGCTATAAAAATATAAGTAATCATTGGTTGAGCGCATTACTTTGCTAGTAGGAGGTTTGAAATAAAAACTAATTGAATAGATGGAAATAAATTTTGTCATTTTTCTCTATCATAATTCATTCATGAGAAATGTCATCGTTGTAGGAACAAATTGTCTCAAATCTGGATTGTCCTGTACTCAGATAGCATTCGTTAAGCAGTCATTACGTGCTAGGCAATATGCTAAGAACACACAAAAATGCAAAAATATAGTCTCTGCTCTCAAGGAAATCACATCTGAAGGGGGTAGGCATACAACATCTAAATAATTAGGTACATACAAGGTAGGTACGATGTAAATGGAAAGTAGATGGAGAGAGGAGAGTAGTCTAGAAGAGGTTGAGGGTTGGGAAAAACCACTTGTAGCAGGTGGAATTTGAGTTGAATTTGAAGGTAAGATTTAGAAGTGAGAGGGAAGAGCATTCCAGGAATCAAAGAAAGCTGATGCGAATGCATGGAGTTAGGATATGCACTGCTACCTGGGAAGAACAACAAAGTAGGCCAGTTAAGGGGTATCAAAGAATGTGTGAAAGACAGTAAAATGGAAGAAGAGCAGAAAGAAAGGTGAGGAAGGTGCCTTTTAAAGGGCTTTAAATGCCAAGCAAAAAACTGTCTATTTGATTTGAGAGGTAATAAGGAGCCACTGGAATTTTTTGAGTGTGAATGTGGAGTTTTGTATTTCACTTTATGAAAGTCTCCTTGGCTGATGAGTGGAGGATGGAATGGGTTGGGAAGAAATTGAGGCAGGAAGAATAACGTGAAGTTTATGTAATAATCCATTCCTAGAAGTGAAGAGGGCCTATATACTAAGGTTAACTTAACTAATTGAGTGGCAAGAAGGAGATCTATATGATAGATGCTATGGTAAGTTAGGAGAAAAAACAAGATTCGCTAACAAACTGGATATGTGGGGCAAGAGTGCGAGAGGAACTGAGGATGACAACCCAAGTTGAAATTTGGGTGACTGAGAGTTCTATTTTGAACATGGTTGAGTTTGCAATGTCTATGAAAAACCTGATTTGAAATGTTCAAATGAGAGATGGTAATATAGGACTGGAGCTCAGGAGTGATATTAAAGGGTTGCATAAATAGATCTGAGAATTATTTGCAAAGAGCTGAGAGCCAAACTTTTGTTCATCATTGATGAGATCGTAGACAGAAAACAGGAGACTATGAAAATCTGATCCTATGGAACATGTATCCTAAAAGAAAACTCTCAATAAGTATATGTAAAGGAAATGTAATTTTATTATAATGAACTCTTAAAGCTCTTTGGAACAGTGGAGGAAGCACTGGATTTGGAATCAGGAAGACTCATGTTTATGTGTTCAAATCTGGCTTTAGACACTTACTAGGTGCGTGACCCTGGACAAGTCTCTTAACCCGACTTGTCTCAGTTCCTCATCTGTAAAATGAGCTGGAGAAGGAAGGGCAAACCATTTTAGCATCTTTGTCAAGAAAACCCCAAATGGGGTCTTGAAGAGTCAGATATGACTGAACAATGACAGAACCTCTTAGCATTATAAACTATTTTTGATGAATTGCTTTATAAATCAGATACCAGAAACAACAAAATCATTATAAATTTTTGTAACTCTGGCACAAAATCCTCTTAATATTTTATTGAGTAAAAGTTATTTTAAAATTTTTTCTAAGAAGACTCTAAAGGCATGGTTGGTTATTACAGTACTTTCCTTTTTTAATCTTTTATTAAGAAAAAAATCAGAGTACAACTTAACCATTTAATCCAAAATATGGGTATTCTTAATCAGAAAAAGCAATCAGATTATAGAATAGCTAAGTAGTATTTTGTTTCCTTGTTTCTGAGATCTTTACTTCTGGCTTAACTCTGTTGTTGTAGCATAGGGAATAAAAAGCTGGCCCCAGAGGTGAGAAGACCTATGTGTGCTACATACTGGCTCTATGACCCTGGGCAAGTCAATCTCAGAGTTATACGTAGCTCTCTCAGGCTGTAAATGGCTAAGAACCAGTTTTCTTTGGTGGAAGAAGTTTCCTTGTTGAGAATTCCCTGTATCTATGGAACCACAGGTCCCATTTAAGCAAATATCTTTTAAAAGTTAAGTTGGCAGCAGCTATGTGGCACAATGGATAAAGATAGGTTTGAAGTCAGAAGGACCTGGGTTCAAATTTGGCAGTAGACGTGAGTCCTAGCTGTGTGACCCTGGAAAAGTCACTTACCCCCAAGATTTATTATACAGAAAGTGTTAAAAAAGGATTATTAAAATTAATTTAATTAAAATTAAGGCAATATTTTAGAAAGTATAGAAGTACCACATATATATGATATCATTGTCCTCTAGTCCAATTCACTTTGTAAATATTGATATAGAAGAATAAATGTTGAAAGTAATTTTAAAAAAACCTATTGGTGACTTTATGTAAATTGAGAGGTTAAATTGCATGTTTCCAAAATAGTTTTTATCCAATAACTGTGGCTCCTTAAAGCTATAAAAATGGATTTTTTTGTTTGTCTGAACTTGTACTATTTCTAATTTGTACTGTTTGATAGGCAGTCAGTTTGATAGGCGGAAACTGTAGTTTTCAAAGGAACTGTTTTCTTCAGTTTGGCAAATTTCTAATTTTAATGTTAATATTCTATAAGTAAAAGCATAAGGGAATCAATTTTTTTAGAAACAAGGAAATTAGTACAATTAAGAGAGCTGAAAAAGCTAATGGGAGAGAACGAATTATTTGACAAATAATGCGTTTTAAGTGAACTACAACTACACTGGAGATTGACTTGGTTTGTGCAAAGATATGCAAAAGATACAAATTAAATCATAGATTCCTACAATGGGAAGAGTTTGTGGAAATCTTAAAATTCAGCACTTTAGCTACTATGTATATTAATTCTTTATCTTAATCAATGATCATGCAATTACTTTTAGGCCCAGTTTCTTAAATACCTCTAGTTTCAGGACACTCACTATCTAAGTAAGGAATCATCTCATCCCATCTTCACATAACTCTAATTGTTAGGAATTTTTTTCTTTATATCAACTTGAGATTTGCCTTACTATAACTTTAATCTATTGGCCCACACAAAATAAGCTGAATCCCTCTTTTATGTGCCAAATCTTTAAATATTTAAAGAGAGTGATCATGTCCATCCCAAATCTTTTCTTCTCTAGGCTAACCTTCCCCACCTAGTGTGGCTTTGTAGAATAGAATGCTGAATGCAGAGTCAGGAAGACTACATTTGAATCTTGCCTCTGAAACTCTCTAGCTATGTGAACACTGGCAAGTCACTTAACTACTCCTGACCTCAGTTTCTTTACCGACAAAATGGGAATAATGATATCTCAAGTGATCATAAGGAATGCAAAATGCTTTTTAGTCCTTAAAGTGCTAAGTAAATGTCAGCTGTTAATACTAATAGTAGAAATAATAGGGAGCAGCTGGGTAGCTCAGTGGATTGAGAGCCAGGCCTAGAGATGGAAGGTCCTAGGTTCAAATCTGGCCTCAGACACTTCCCAGTTGTGTGACCCTGGGCAAGTCACTTTACCTCCACTGCCTACCCTTGCCACTCTTCTGCCTTGGAACCAACACAGTATTGACTCCAAGACAGAAGGTAAGGGTTTAAAAAAAAAAAAGAAAGAATAATAAACTAGTCCCCATATGACAGTTTCTATCGGTGAATATTTCTCTCAGTCCCTTATGTCAAGACCCAGGCTTCCAAAGTTAAATCTAGAGGATGGAGCATATCATGCCATTTCTTAGTAACTGAGAGTAATAATAAAATTATTAATAACAAAAATGATATTATGATAATATTTATAGAGGATTTTTGGTTAGGAAAGCCATTTACTACTATTATCTACTTGCATGAAGCCTATAAAGTAGGTGTGTGTTAATATTATGAGGAAATTGAGTCAAGGAGAAGTTGAATGAAATGCCTAGTTATCTAAGGAAAGATTTGAAGTCTTGTCTTCCTGACTCCGGGTCCCACACTCTTTTTACTAACCCATATTACTGCAAAAGTAGGCAGCCACCTAGAATAGTAATCTTGAGCACAGTCTCAAAGCATATACGGAGATGGAGAGCCAACTTGCTAGATAGATGCCTAGTAAGAGCACCAGAAGCATCTTAGTTTCCTCTTCTGTATGAATAAGCATTGTGCTCTCTACCTCACAAGGTTGTTGGAAGGACTGCATTTTCCAACCCTTACAGAACTGCATAAATGTGAGATATTATTATGGCTATCATTATTGTAAGTCTTAACAGAGAGAGAAATACTTTTCTTAGTTAATTAGTTGAATGATGACAGTACCTGGTAGGTTCCATGTTTACCCCAACAGTGAAAAGAACAGCTTCCAAGAAGAACTGTGCTGGAAGGGGGTGGCCATTTCCCTGCACTCAGTATTTATTAAGTAGGAAGCCATCAACATTAGCTTTTGCTGGACAAAATGTTGACCTGCCCCCTATAATGTAATAGCACTCAGTGCCTGGGCACAGAAGTATAGCCTTGCCAATAGCTCTGCTATTCTCTGGAGCCTACAATTCTTGCTCAATGTCAGTAATTAAGAGCAAGAAAAGGGGGCAGCTGGGTAGCTCAGTGGATTGAGAGTCAGGCCTAGAGATGGGAGGGCCTAGGTTCAAACCTGGCCTCAGACACTTCCCAAGTCACTTGACCCCCATTGCCTAGACCTTACCACTCTTCCACCAAGGAGCCAATACACAGTATTGACTCCTAGACAGAAGGTAAGGGTTTAAAAAAAAAAGAGCAAGAAAAAGTAGCACAGTATAAGAACATTGGTTGGTGCTGGTGGGATGAGGACAGGAACAATTAATCCTAGAAAAGCCAAAGCAAGCATTCTGATCTGTAGGACTGAATTTAGCATTTGTCATATTGGACCTGGGGCACAGCTGCATGAGTTTCCAATAGTCCGGTATAAGCAACCCAAGTTGGGGGCCTCTTTGTTTTTTCTGGCCAGGGACAATGGAAACAAGAAATGATTGTTGTTATAAAACTGACTACATGTTCTGTTAGAGTAATCGAGGCCCAATACGTATTAGTCTGAGACTTTTTCTTCTTGTTATTGAGATGGAAGAGGGGCAATTTCCTGTTTAGGAATTTTGTAATTTTTAGTCCTGATATGTAATACTTCTTCTTGGTAACGATGCCAACTTAAGTTTAGCTGATAAACCAAAATTTTGACTCAGGATTCCTTTGTTTACCAGATGCTTCTTTTGCTTTTCTTTGTTGGCTTTATTCATTTCAACTCTACCTCATTTTACTGGTTTCATTATTTTGAACTTTGATACTTGGCTATTTTCTTGTTCTTATCTAATCTCTCAGATCTAATTTCATTAATAACCCCCAGAAGCAGTTATTGAACTAAACTCCAGTAACTTTAGTAAGGATGCACCACATTAAACAAAATGTTCTTTTGGTTTAGAATTCCCCAAGGTATGAGTAATCATGACCACCAATTCCATGATGCTTCAGTCAGGATTCTGCTGCCCTCTGCTGGGTTCTGTATCTATTACAAGCCTAATTAACCCTTTATACCCCAGCTTCTAATACCTTTTCATTCCAAATTACTTTCTATCTACTCTCTATACATGTTGACTGTACCCAGTTATTTAATACATAACATACATATTAAACATTTGACAAATACTTATTGACCAACTGACCGCCATCTCTTTAGTAAGCTTGAGAAATACCAATTTAACCAAGAAGAAATGGCTTCTGGGAGGATATCAGTGGGAATCAGAGAGTAATTCATCTCTATTTCAGGACCATCATTTAGTGATCCCACTCTGAAATCTTGGAAAAGCTTGCCCATACATATTAATCGTTGAATGCATAAGCTCAGATAATCAAGTATCTCAGAAATCATGCAATATAATTCCTCTCCTTTTATAGGTGAGGAAATTTTAGCCCAGAGGGGATAAATGACTTGTTTTCGGTCAAATGGATGTTAAACAATGGTGCTAATAACTAATTTGAACTCAGGTTCACCCTCTTCACCCTTTTCCAGATCCAGTACTTTATCCATTGCATTATGAAACAACAATTATACTATAAGTCCTCATAGCAAGACTTGGTTGAGCTGAGAAAATCTTGGATTTTCTAGTATAACTTTAACAATTTGTTAGTCTCAGACCAAATAATTTTCTTTGGATTGATTTGAAGTTGAAGAATGGAAACAATGAAAATAAAATTTAGAAATCCATTCACACACACATATAGAATGACAGAGAGAGAGAGAGAGAGAGAGAGAGAGAGAGAGAGAGAGAGAGATAGAGAGAGAGAGA
>NC_058132.1:563096009-563151133 GCF_016433145.1 Gracilinanus agilis | reverse complement strand
AGATAGAGAGAGAGAGAGAGAGAGAGAGAGAGAGAAAGAGAGAGAGAGAGAGAGAGTCCTCCATACACAGCATTATTGACAAGTGGTCACCAGCCTCCAAATGAAAACTTCCAAAAGAAGAAGTCATTGTCTTTCTGCTGAGGTCATTACCTTACAAAGCTGCCTACACCAGGGCCATCAACCTTCGCTTGCCCCATTCCAAGTTTTGACTCAGTTCTGCAGCTCTCACAAGTGAACTTTTACCTTATCTTACACAGAATCAAGCCAACAATCTATTAACTGGCTAACACACATTTTTAAGTGACAATCTTCAAATAGCTGACATTCTATCAAAAAGAAGATTTTGGGATGGGAGAAAGAGGTATGACAGTTTTCTTTTAAAATGTGAATAGTTATCATGCAGAAGAAGTGGCTTTCCTTAAAAGTGATGATTAAAATTTCATTTATTATATTTGCATCCCCAATATCTAGTATACAGTAGACATATAAAAATATTTGTCAAATGATTCATTGATTTCATGGGACAACCAAGGATAGAAGTTCCAGGAGGGCTGGTTTAAATCATTAATAGGATGAAATGTCTTACAAATGAAGCATCAAAATGAAATGGACTTCTTTCTGATGTGGCACTATTCCTTGCCATTCTAGGCATAAGCTAGAAGACCATCTTTCAGAAAGGGAGATTGAAAAGAAGATTCTTGAATGGAAAAGTTGGATTCAGTGAACTACTAAGGTTCCTTCCAGCTCTAGAATACTATGCTAACCAGGAAAATAATTTTATATCACAGGTTGTTTTCAAAGTGTTGTGATTTAAATTGATGTTATTTTCCCATATGCTCTAACAGTCCACTAACAGACAAAATGAGTGGGTGCACTTCCAAGAGTCCCACTTACAACAAGAAACTTGTAAACAAAACTAAGTCCTTAGGTTTCAACCATATAGCCAGACAACATCTTCATCTAGTTCTGTTGCAAATTACACATCAAATTAATTCAAATGCATTTAACTCATATTCTGTTCCACCAAATCTTGTTGATTCTACCTTCAAAATATTGTATATTTACCCTTTTCTCTACTTCTATGACAACAACCCTAGTTCAGGTCCTAATCCTCTCTCCCTTGGACTAACTGCAGCAATAACATTCTACCTGGTGTTGCTGCCTCAAGGGTCCCTATCCACTCCAACCTATTATCACTAGATTGCCAACACGGCTTTCTAAAACATGGATTTCCTATGTTATCCTCCTACTCCGTGGACTCTACTAGGGCCCTAGTGTCTCCTACATCATATATAAAGTACAGTAGCATTTAAATCCCTTTATAATCAGACCTATTCTTTCTTTTAGGGTCTTATTCTTTACTATTTTCCGTGTACTTTATGATCAAGGAACATTAACTTATTTTCTATTCCTCATGCTTGACATTCCCTCTCCTGTCTCTGTGCCTTTATATTAACTATCCCTCATATCTAGAATACTCTGACCCATCATCTCTGCATTAGTTTCCTTGCCCTCCTTCAAAAATTACCTCACATCTCACTATCTATAGGAAGCCCTTTCTGACTGCTAATGCTTTTTCACTTCAGATTACTCTCCAGCTACTCTTTACAATCTTGAATGGACCCAGTTATTTACATATTACACCCCCTCAGAAAGTGGGCTTCTTAAGGACAGAATCATTATTAGAGGCCTGACTTCCTAGCCCTAGTGCTGAACACAATGCTTAGTACATAGTACACATTTAATAGTTGTTTATTAACTGAATAACCACCATCTTTTCAGTAAATTGGAGTAATACTAATTTAATCAAGCAGAAATGACTTCTGGGAGTATATCATTGGGAAATGGGGGGTTTGGTAGGATCCCTGGAAGGCTAAGCCTAAGTAAAAGGATCTCCAAAATTCTAAAGACTTCTGACAATTACTGAGTTTTGCAAAATAATACTGATAGTTCATCCTGTCCTCTACCTTCATTATTCCTTCAATAGCTTTATCAATGCCCCACTTAAAATAGAGGCATGTGGTAACTAAAATGATACTCCAGGTGTGGTGACTTGGCCAGTGGAGATAGCCATAGAACTCCCCATTCCTTGTTCCATAACCTACACTTCTACTCATGAAGACTAAGTCTGCATTAACATTTTTGTCTTTTTTTGAATTCTAATTAGTAAGTTTTCACTGTGAGCATTTACACCTTAGAAACAAAAAAATATCTTATAAATCAGAGCTTGGTTTTATTGTTTTATTAATCACCTAAACTTAAAAAAAGATGATGGAATAAAACCTTAAAATGTAAATTAAACATAAAAGTATGTCATGCATGCATTCTTCCCCCCCCCCAGAAGCAGTTGTTAAAAATTTACCAGAAAAACACTTCCTATTCCTGATCCTCCTTTCCCAATGGCTACCTCCTGGCTTTCTGGGGCCAGGATTCCCTAATGCCAACAGCCTTTTGGCTTTCTTATGTTTAGTGTTAGAAATGTGTGTCAAAAAAGAGGAAACCAGCTGTCCACCATATAAATTTGTGCAGCAACACCCATAGCTAGGTTATAAATGAGATTGTATTTAGTTAGGGTCGATGCTCCATGACAGATCTGGTGGGCAAATGTCAAATTGGCTAAATATTCCTTCTGCAGTATTGAGAAGAGAACAGAAGCAAACGATTAGGTAAAATTCCAGGAAATGATGCAGCAACTAGGCTAGAGGAGCATCATCCCCTTTCCCATTGTGTTTTTCTATGATACCTAGCTAGGCTGGTGATTGTCTAGGAGAGGCAGGCAGGAGTTCTGTGCCTTATTTGTTCTCAGATGTTTAGAGGAGAAAGTTTGTAGTCAGGCCTTTACTAATTCAGAACCTGACTACTGAATACCTCTTGTCTAAGTCATCTAAATGATGAAGGTCATAGTATTATATAGATTTAGGATTGGAAATGATCTTAAAAGTCAATGAGTTCTATGTCACAGGTTCTAATAAAATTGCATTGTTCTTAAAGAATGTGTATCTATTATTAGACACCAGAGTGTCTTCACTGGGGGCCTCAGTTTATGTATCCTGGATAAGAAGCTAGACAAATGGGGTGTATAATGCCAAGTCTGGTGCTTAATCAGAAGTAGAATTGTGTGCCTAACTATAGGTGTTACTGGGTTCTGTGTGCTTTGTCAGACTTAAAAGGGCAGAGATCCCAAATTAAAAATGAGTTAAGATAATTTCAAGAATGGAATTATGAGGCAATCATAACAGAAAAGAAAACAAATGTAGAACTATACAGACCAGTGAGGGAAATCAGCAACACAGAACTTTTAATTGGCTTGTTTTCAAATTGCTCTGTGATTCCCCAAAGAGAAGGTACTAGGAATTGCAAAAGAATAGATTCCTGTTCCTTCTGTTTTCATGCAAATCCATGTAAATCACCTTATATGTTTGTTTTCATGTATGTTTCATTATGTTTCTTGGTGAGTTCCAAATGACTGACATGGTACCTGGCAAATAGTAGGCATTTAATAAACACTAACTGATTGAATTATTTAAAACAACAACATGAAAATCTTGGGTGAAAGTTAATTCTACCTTTTGGAATTTCAAAAGTCTGTGAGACCCATAATCAGTGTTTTTCTGGGGATCTTGTAATAATTCTTGATCAACCACTTAAAATATTTCTAACTCTAATGATATTCTCTTTCTACAATGACCATTGTTAATCCATTAATATTTCTTTTCGAAATATAACTTGCTCAAAGTAGTTCAGGCTGTCATTTTTTTTCAAATCAGTACACATCAGAATCAGTCAATCATTGTCAGATGTTGTCAGTCACAGTCAAATGAGGACATTTTGAGAAGTAATAGGTAAGAACTATATGACCCCATTTTCCAAGCCTTAAAATAACACACAAAAGAAGCATAATCATCCAGACTCATTATACAAGCCCCAATCACAGGTTGCTTTAGATAGCCTTTTAAATTGTCTTTATGAGATTCCAGAGCATTAACTATGAACATTTCCAGAATTCAGAAATATAATGGAATGGAATATATATGTGCACATTTATGTATGTATATAGCCATGTATGTATACAGCACATATCCATGCATATGTGTGATGTATACACACATATACACTCAACCTGCTATATATGGACCATAATTGAACAAGAACTCTCTCTACAATAGTATAACTGGACATCCAGCCTTTGCTTGAAGACCTCTAATGAAAGTTAATCAACTTTCTCCTGAAGTAGCACACTGTACTCTGGAAAATTCTTTAAGTCTGTAAATTGCAGAAAAGGTGCAAGTTCCTGGCTGGGAGCTTTCTATATCAATGATGCCACAAGTCCAGGCCCTAGTCCTATATTTTTTGAATGGTTAGGAAATTTTTCTTTATGTGGGATCCAAGACTGCTTCTCTAACATCCACACATTGTTCCTACTTCTGCTTTTTTGGTGCCAAGCAAAAACAATTAAATCTGGGGCAATTAGGGGACTCATTGTATTGACAGCCAAGCCTAGGGATGAAAGGTTCTGGGTTCAAATCTAACCTCACACATATCCTAGCTTTGTGACCCTGGAAAAATCACTTAAATTCTATTTTCAGCCTTTGCTTCTCTTCTACCTTGAACTAATACCCAGTATCCACTCTAAAATGGAAAGTAATGGTTTAAAAAAGTAATAATGAATTCTTATTCCACACAAGTAACTCTTCAAATACTTGAATAAAGTTATCATGCCCTCTTCCTCCAAGTCTTCTCTATTCTAGATTAAATATTCTAATCACTTCAACTAATTCTGATATGACATGCTCTTAAGGCTTCTGTTGCCTTCCTCTTGATACTCTAGCTCTTCATTGTCTTAAAAGACAACTACTATAATTGAACATGGCACCACAGATGTGGTGTGGCCAGATTGGAATAAAGTGGAACTGGGACTTCTCTGCTCCTGGACACTATCCTTCTCTTTGTCTCTATTTCTTCATCTTTTTCTCCTCTTTCTCTCCTATCTCTGTCCATCTCTTTCTATCCCTCCCTCTCTTTCTCTTTCTCTCCTCCAATCTCTTTCTCTGTATCTATATTGTCTCTCTGTTCTTCTGACTCTCTCTGGATCAGTCTATCTGTGTCTGTATCTGTGTTTCTGTCCTCCTCTCTCTCATAATTCTTTCTGATTCTATCTGTTTTTCTGTCTCTCCATTTGAAAAAATATATTTTACTGTTTTTCTATTGAAAAGAAATAATTTCTATTGAAAAGAAAAAATAAAAAACACTTTTTGACAATTTGTGAAAATAAGCATTATGGATACAATCTAATATACAATCAGAATCCTATAACTCTGGACAATTTCTCCAGTAAGATTCATAAAGACAATATATTTCCTTTGTCCTTTAGACTTAAATTGACACAATGGTCTCATTATGTTCCAATATTTTATTAGCTGTCTTGACTGCTATAAGACACTATAGATTCATAATAAGCTTGTATTCTACCAAAACACTGAAGCATATTCAAGATAAACTGTTTTCTAAGTGCAATGATTAGAAGACTAGTTCTAGAGTCAGGAGAATCAAATCTTAAATCTTGCCTCAGATTCTAGCTGCGTGATGCTGGGAAAATTATCTCATCTCAGACTGACTCAGTTTCTTCATTTATAAAATGAGAATGATAAATAACAACTTACTTCCAGGGTTGCCTTGAGGAAATAATATTTCTAAAGTACTCTGCAAAACTTAAAGCAATATATTGACATTATTATTGTTGTTCTTTCCTTGCTTTATGTCTATAAAGTTAATATTTTGAATGTTTTGTGAAGACTTTACACTTATGCATATTAAATTTTATAGTATTTGATTTAGGCAACTATTTTAGCCTGTCTAGATCTTTTTTTCAACCTGGACAAGATTTAAGGTGTTAGATATCCATCCAAGCTTTGCATCACATACATACTTGATTTATGACCTTAGAAATTTCCATTTAGCCATTTTGGGTCCCACCAAATTAATTCTTGGGGCAGCTAGGTGACAGAGGTTAGAGTGGCTAGTCAAGAAGATTCACCTTTTTGAGTTCAAATAAGACCTTGAACCCTATTTGCTTTGGTTTCCTCATCTGTAAAATGAGCTGGAGAAGGAATTGGCAAAGCACTTCAGTATCTTTGCAAAAGACAAAACAAAACAAAAAAATGGAGTCCAAGAATAGTTTGGATATGACTGAAAACTATTGAATAACAACAATTAATGGGACAGTTATACTACCTCTTTCCCTGTTTACTATGAGAAGAATTTAGAAGATAAGGCCAAAGTTTTTAACAAATTCTAGGTAAACTGTGTCTACAATACTCTTCCCATTTATCTCAGTCTAGAAACTGTCAAAAATGCATGTATTCTGGAATGATCATTTCTTGATGAAGAAATATTAACTTTCTGTGATCACTGTTTTCCTTTTTCTAGATTTTAATGTTGTCATTCAGTTGTTTGTATCATTTCTGACTCTTTGTAACCATATTTGTGCTTTTCTTGGCAAAGACTGGAGTGATTTGCCATTTCCTCCCCCCCCCCCCAACTCATTTTAAAAATGAGAAAACTGAGGCAAACAGGGCTAAGTGACTTGCCCAGGATCACATAGCTAGTAAGTATTTAGATTTGAACTTAAGTTTTCCTAAATCTAGTTCCAACACTCTATCCACTTTGCCATCTACCTATTAAAAACTATACCTTTAGTAGTATGTTTTGGATTCTTGCCAGGGATTAACAGCAAATTGATCAGCCTAGAAATTGTAGATTCAATTTTCTTTTTTTTCTTATTGGAACTTTTTCCCTTCTGAAATACTATGGATTTTACCTTTTCTGTTTTACACATTCTTTACTAGAATTGAAAGTGGTTCATCAAATTACCTTAGCTCTAGTCCCTTGAGATATTATTCATTAGGGTCTGATGACTTGAATTCACCAAGGACAAGTAGTTCCTGACTTATTATCTTTCTACTCATCTTAGCATTCAGTTCTTTATTATTAATAATTATTCTTTTCCTTCTAGTCCCATGTTTATTCTCCTTAGTTGAAAAAAGGGAAGCAAAATAAAAGTTGAAAATTTCTGCTTTCTTCTCTTTATTGACAGTTATGATGGTCCCATCCACTTTACTATGATCCTTTGACTTTTTTTGATTCTTCTTTTTTAATCAAAATAGATAAACTCTTTTTGTGGTTGTCTTTGGCTATCCAGTTTTATTTTCTTCTAAACTTTAGCACTCCTGATACTTGTTACTGTCTACATTGTGCCTTGTTGTGTAGGTATGGGAGACCACAAGAATATTCAACAATTATGAGAAATTTTAACTATTTCAAAGTACTTTGTGTCTATAATCTCATTTTATCCTCATAACATCCCTGGTTGGAAGTAAATACAGATGTTATTCTTATTTGCCAGTTGATAAATATAATGTACATATTGAGATTGAATGACTATTCAAGGTGTCTAGACTGCTATTTTGAGATCAGGAAAATCTGTTTTTAAATCCTATCTCTGACCTATATTGACTTTTTGATCTTATAATAGTCATATCTCCTCAGTGATACAGGGAGCTACTCAAGATCTTAGGTTATAGAAAAAGTGACAGTCTATATTGGTAGAAGAAATTTCCTCATCAATACTTCCCAAGCCAATAAAATTACAGATTTAGTTAAAAAAAGTCACAAAGAGTATTACTTTAAGGTATTTTGTCAATAAAATATAGAGCACTAGATATGACATGTATTCTTACAGAGCTGTCTATAAGAATTAAACAATAGCAATGGTAATATAATTGAGCTATATTATTTTACCTGTTCATTGACCTTGTTTGTCAATCTTGATTGACAGCTCCTTTTAGAAACTGTCTTTATTTATGCATGTGCTCTTTATTATTTAAAGCAATAATTAGAGGGGTTTTTTAATTGAATTCCACAAACATTTATTAAGGGTCTATTGTTTCTCTTTGGGTAAGAGAAAAAGTTTGGCTATAACACAGTTCTTGATGAGACATTTTCTAGTAAGGTATTATGATTTCTGTACAATAAAAAAACAAAGAAAAAACCCCCAAACACCAGCTCTAATGGATTTTATTATCTTCTTTACACACACACACACACACACACACACGTATGTGTATATATATATATACATATATATATACACACACATATATATATCAGATCTCTCTCTTTCTCTTTCTCTCTCAATCTATCTTTAATGCTTTTGTAATCATTTGATTCATATCATCCATTGCCTATTGGAAATTTTAAACTGGCTTATGTCCCATAAGCAACTAAAACTCAACATGTCCAAAACAGGGCCCATTATTTTTCTTATAAGTCTATCTCTCTCCTGAATTTGCCTATTTCTATCAAGGGAACCGCCATATAAAAATATATCAACAAGTCAGCGCCCTTGGAATTGTCCTTTCCTCTTGACTCTCCCTCATTCCATATATCCAGTCATTTTCCAAATTTTTAAAAATTCTACTGCAACAGAATCCCTAAAATTCATCTACTTCTCTCATCTCTTTTCTCAGTGATTACAATAGCCTCCTAATTGATTTACCTAATTTAAATCCCCCCATCTCACAGCATCCCCTTCACAGAACTAACAATGTGATAACCTAAAACATTAAGTTAGCTTTTTTACAGACCTAATTCAGTAAATTCCAGTATCTCCCTATTATTTTTAGGATCAGATATAAACTCCTTAATGTTCTTCACAACCTGTTTTCAATCTACTTTTCTAGCATTATTATATATTATTCTGTTTCTTGTACTTTATTATTTGGTTAAATTGGCCTGAAATTTCTTCACAGACTCCTTCTTCCTTCTCCATGGGAAGGAAAACAAACATTTATTGAGTTCCTGCTATGTACCAAGCACTGAGCTAATTATTTTGAAAATATTATTATAATCTGATAAATAGGTGCTATTATCCCCATTTTGTAGCTAAAGAAACTGAGGCAAACAGAAGTTAAGTGACTTGCTCAGGGTTACATAGCCAGTAAGTGTATAAGGCCAGATATGAAGAACTCTTTTAGACTTCAGTCTCAGCCCTCTATTTATCAAATCACCTAGGTTCCAAAAATATATAATTCATTAATAGGTATAAGAAGTTTATATCAATTGGAATAATTTTATCTCAAGCTTTCCCCCTACCTCTCACCTCTACTTAAATCATGAGTTCTTGATCTCTTTTTTCTTTCAAAATCAGTCCTTTAGTAATGGAAAAAAGTTTTTTTTCTTAATGCATGTCACTCTTCATTTCCACCCTTCTGCTCAAAATCTTTCCAATACCATGTCTGATACTTATTACAGAGATACAACACTTTCCTGTACCTTTGCAAGTATTGACCTATTTATAGGAATGGATCCTAGGGCAGAAGGATCAGTGTAAAATACATATTCCTATGCTGGAAATGGATTTTAGGTTTGATTCAAAATACACAATTACTGGCACAAAGACTCTCTTGACTCATCAATTAATGTTATAACTCAAAATCCTTTATTGTCATTAGGTATTTGAATCTAGTATCTTATGAAATAAGAAAAATTGGCACCTAAAATTAACCTGTTTTTCCATAGATCTTATTTAGAACATAGAGGTTTTAGGATTTCTCTAACAGAAAAAACAATTCCCATTCCTATGAAGTCATATGAAAAATATTGAATAAGGGACATCATCATTAATAAGTGACTGAGAACAATGGACACTAATTATGTGGAAAGGACCTAAGATCAGAGATGAGAATAGGTGGAGGTTGTATACACATTTATACTAGGTAATTATGTTTATCAAGATCATCCAGAAAGGCCATTGCCTCCTTCCCCAGAGGAACAGGGGGTGGCAGGGTCACCATATGGGCAATAATATTGGCTGTGTATGCAGAGTAGGACGGATATATAGCTGAAGCCGTCCATTGGAGATGAGATTTAGAGGCTCCATCTGCCCTTAGTTGGGAGAAGAGATGGTCCTGCAGCTCATTCTATTGTGGTATACCGTTATGAAATAGACCCATCTTCTGTGAGCCTCATAGGTGACCAAGAGAGTGAGTGGCAGGTAAGAAAGCTAGCCAAGGGTTATCTGTAATTGTCCGGTCTTATTTCTCGGTGTGTGTGTGTGTATCCTGTAATGATACCTGATGAAACTCTGTAGAAGGCAGTCAGGAAATATTGTGGTGGCATCTCCTATTGGTTTTGCGTGGTTCGAGGTTAAATTCTCTGCTTTTCCCAAGTGAGGACAGTGTAAGTCCATCAGCAGGGATCTGTGGGGTGATGGTGTGCTAGGCATGTTCAGCCTGAGTCTCCTATTGGATTCTTTGCAATTGAGCTTACTCTAAAAGATTACCAAGAGGTGAGAATCTTTTATGTTACCTAGAAGTAGGAGGTCATGGAAAGACTTTGAAAAGAATGAAAAGTGACAAGATTCATGATTAGGAAAGATAAGTTTGTTTGGAATTTGAAAGAAGGCTAGGTGGAGGAAGAGAGAGGAGGTTGGAAGAACTATCAGAGGACAATTGCAATAAGGTAGGCAAGTGATTTGAGGCAATGCTAGTTTGCTCCTGGACCGCCTGGCACAATGGTACTTTACTTCTCCCTCTTCACTAAAGGGTTCCTCTTGACTCTGGACCTAGGAATATAAGTGGATTGTATTCAGTCCTGAGGGAGCTTAAATTATGTAAATTTTAGGGTTTGGCTTATGTTTAGGGTCTCTTCAAAAACAGGAGGAGAAACATACTTAATGGACAATATAAATCAGGTGTGGGATACCCATTTAGTTCCTCTATGTGAAAGAAATGCTTAAGCCAAGAAAAATCACAAGCTTGCATTGACAAAAAACTTCAACAAATAACAAAATCTATTATTATAACCCTCAGCAAGATTGCAACTTAAATAAGTGAAGCAGCATTGTGATGTAAAGCCAACCTCAGTCTATGATGGGATACTTAAATCCAACTTCTTACACATACTGGTGGATGACCCTTGGCAACTTACTTAGCCTCTCACAGTCCCAGACAAATCTTTAAGACTCTAAGTTATACTGATTTAAAATAAAGAGAGAAGAACCAGGAGAACATTGTACACAGTAACAGTAAAATTGCAATGATAACCAAGTGTGAAAGACTTCTTGATCAATACAGTGATTCAAGATAATTCTAACAGGCTCATGATATCAAATGCTATTCTCCAAAAAGAGAACTGATAATCATCAAGGGCAGATTGTAGTACAATTTTTTCCTTTACTTTTCATGCATTTTTTGCAATGTAGATAATATGGAGATATGTTTTGTGTGATTTCACATGACAACTTATATCATTTTGCTTGACTTCTCAATGGATAAGGGAATGGTGGGAGTGAGGGAAATGATTTGGAAATCATTTTAAAATGAATATTAATAAATATATATTTTTAAATCATTGTATGTTATAGAACATTTGGGGAACAATTAATAAATATACATATTTTTAAAATCATTGTACATTATAGAACATTTGGGGAACAGCACTTTTAGGAGGATTTTTTCACTCTCATAAGGTTTTGTGAAACACAGGTATAGACCAAAGGAAAATAAGAGTTTAAAGACAACCAAAAGATTTAATATAAAGAAGAAAAATGTTTTGTAAATGTTAACGTACTATACACATTTGTTACTGTTGTTTTTATGTTTGTTCATCTATAAAAATGTTGGATTTTTGTGTAGGATCTGGCATAATACTGAAGGAGCCCAAATTTTTATGCCAGCAGCTTTCATATTATTTCATTATTAGTTTAACCACCACAACAAGAAATCTCTCAAAACCTATATACATTTATATTAGAATTAAAATTTTTATGGGCGATCCAACCTGTTCATTCTGTTAAGAAAAAACTAATATTTTCAAATGTTTCTTTCATAGTAAGGAGAGTAACTTGCTTTTCACCTTCCTAGTGTCCTTTGCCTACTGCATTTTAATGCCAAGTTTTGTTATGCTTTCTAAAAAAAAATAGGCTAAGTAAGATAAGCACAGTTTGCTTTAAAAGGCAAAGACTCCCAAGGAGTCCACCCCAAATTAATCATCATGCCCCTCTTTTCTCATATCTCTTTCCTTAATGGTTTAGAGATGAGTAGTCACATTATCATTATGTATGAATACTACTAAGCATAAATAAGTGGGACAGGTTACCGGCAAACAAATTTCATTAAAGTACCTAGATTAACACATTTTAAAGGTCTCTTTAATGAATCTTTGTCCTTGTGATACAACATAAGCAAGAATAGGGCAAACCTTGCCTGGGAATTTTATATCTCTCCTTCTGTCTCTAGGTTCAAACAATTAAGGAAGATAAACAGGCTCTAGTATCTTTATCCTATTCAAAAATAATGAATGAGCCATCCACATGAATTACAAGATTACCACATCAACACATCACAGCCAAGACCATGAAAACAAGTCTTTAAACCAGTACTATATATCGGAATAAATTATGGACTCTGTAACCATTTCAGAATTGTAAATGTTATGATTTTTTAGAGTTATAGCATTATTCATATATCAAAACATGGCACCTAAAATTTTCATTGTGTATTCAGCAGCACCTTTTAAAAAGTCACAAACTAGTGTTTTTCGGTTAAAGATTTAAAAAGAAATTACTAAAATTAGAGAAGTAAAATTAAAAAGAAGTTGGAATGGTCAATAAAATACTTCGCTTATGCAAATCATACAAGCAATCCTGACCAACTTAAAAAGGTGTTGTTCTTTTTTAAAAAAGAGAATATATAATGTAATAATCAGAGAATAATTTCTAAAACAAAGGCTTGCTTTTAGTTTTTGTTGACAAACGTTAGAAATGATGAAATGGTTGATACAAAAATAGGGAATTTCCAAGGTGACATTTAACGCTTTCTTGGGCAAAATTGTAGGAACTACCATCAGAAAATTGAGGACTCAACTCTTCCTCTCCTATGTACTATCCATATGACCTTGGTCCAGTCACTTAAACTCTGCCTAGGCCTCAGTTTGCTCATTGATAAAATGCAATGGACCGGATAACTTTAAGGTACACTTTTTTTTTCTTTTAAGACTTTAATGTATCATACAAATGCCATTTACAAATGTTCACCAATTTGCCCTCCTCTGGATCCAATCTGATGATACTTAACTTCCTATATAAAATATAGTGCCCAGCACAAAGCAATGTCCCAGATGTCATCTAGAAAGGAGAACAGGATAGATTCTGAGCTTATTGATAAGTTGGAGGAGGGTGGAGCCTGACCTGGTGGCCCTCATCCCTACAGAGAAAGAACAGTCTACCTGGACTCTCATGCTTGATGGCCTGGCATTTCTTCTCCTGGATCTAAAACAGTGATTCTCAAAGCCACCACCCCCTGGTGGGTGCTGCAGCGATCCAGGAGCTCGGTGATGGTCACAGGTGCATTTATCTTTCCTATTAATTGCTATTAAAATAAAAAAAATTAGTTTCCAGGGGCTAAGTAATATTTTTTTTGGAAAGGAATGGTAGGCCAAAAAAGTTTGGGAACCACTGATCTAAAATCACACTAGGTCTCAAGTCCATAGGAAGTTTGATCTATCAACTAAATTCAATGAGAATTTTTTTAAGTGTCTAGAACAATTAAGGCTCTATTCTAGTTTATGGGATATATAAAAATAAAAATGAAAACTTTTTCTGCCCTCAAGGAGTTTATACTCTACCATAATAATTTAATAACTCTATACTACAATATTAGCAGATAATTCAAAATTATACACTGTATTATAATTTCAATAATTAAAATTTTTAGCACTCATTAGGTACTTGATACAAAGATATTTGGTGGGTTTCCCTATTATAAATTTAAATTGAAACTTTAATGGCACAACCATCAAAATAGATATTTTTTTACCTGACATCCATGAACTTTAATTTTTTTGATAAATTTATTTCAGAATAATTTTGTTGTTGATTTCCATCAAAATTCTATGTTTTTTTTTATTTTAAGCATTTGAAACCATTATTCTGTGAAGGGACTCATAGACTGTAGTAGACAACCAAAAATTCCTTTGAAAATGAAAAATGCTAAGGATGCCACCATTAAAAAAACAAAGCAAAAAACAACTTTATTACAGGATGCAAACATGAAAAAGTGAGACCAGTATGAAAACAATAATAACCCTGCCATACTCCTTTTTCGAATATTTTCAGGTGACATACTTATTTTTACCTAGTTTAGCAATATCACTGTATTTTTTTCAACTGAGCTTTGTAATACATATTATAATAAGTTTCAAAATGTCTGATAGAGTATTCATGGGATCTGAAGAACAGTCACAGTAGTAGTTAGTTCTGGATAACTGGTAGAGTATTAGACACATAGTAGGCAATTAATAAATATTTTAAGACTTATGTGATAAGAAAATCAATTTGGCAAAAGAAATTTTAGAACTGGGATATGAGGATAAAGGTGCCATGTTGTTATATGATACCAAATATTATTTTCTTAATACTTCAAAAACTTTGTCCATTGAAGAATTGAAGAGTGAGAGTAGAATTATTTTCCCAGAAATGACTGATACAAAAATAAAAATTATAGATAAAACACTTTTTAAGGTGGTCTTTTAAATTTTCTTTTAGCTCAGGATACTTAGATGATGATGATGACAATGATGATGACCCATTTATATAGGGAATGCTCAGGTTCAAATCCTGCCTCAGATATTAACTTAGGTGGCCTTGGAAAAATATTTAATCCTCGTGTACTTTACTTTTCAAATTAAAGGATTAGACTTGAGGACCTACAAAGTGCCTTCTAGCTCTAAATCTGTGACCTCAGCCTCAGTTTCTTCATCTGTAAAATGAAGGATTTTGTCAAAATTATTTCTATGGTCAACTTCCATTACAAATTGTCTGAATCTGGTTTTTTGTTTTGTTTATTTTGGAATGGGTCCTATGATTTAATCAATAAGGTAAACTCTCAATGCAAAAATGCTTTCTAGCAATTAAGATTGGCAAATGCCCTCCAATTTAAAATCTTAGACAGTGGCTTATAGCATTAAATGAGTAAGCAGAAAGGAAATAAACATTTAGTAAGTACCTTCTTTGTACCAGGCACTGTACTAAATGATTTTAATTTTTTTAAGATCATCATAACAATCATAGGAAGTGAATACTTTTATTATTATCCTTATTACCATTATTTCTGAGGAAAATTACTCAGAAAGAGGTGGATTTTCCAGGGTATTTTCCAGGGTCACAGACTGATTAAGTAAAATTTGAACTCAAGTCTTCCTGACTCCAAGCCCAGTGCTCTATTCTTTGGGAAGTCCAGCAGCCATTCAGAGTTAAATAGGCCATATATATCAGACAGAACTTGAACCCTTGTACTTTATTCTAATTGCTGCCCTTTATCTCAAATATCACTATGCTAGACTGTCCCTCAGGATTGTAATTTACATATAAAATATTCTTAGATTACAATAAAAGATTATAGCCCAATGGAATAGGATTTTTTAACAGACTTCCACGCTGAAAGGATTCCATATAGTGTGTCAGGTTAGCAAAATGTGATGTAATTAAGAGAAAAAATCCAATTAGAAATTTTTAAATTAGACACTGCTAGTGATTTATCCAGATAAACTATAGGACAAATAACATTAACAAAATAAATAACAGTGTTAGGTAGTGCAGACATGTAATTTTATCAACACTGTTAACTCCTTGTGTGACTATTGCTTCAATTATACAAATCAGAAGCTCTTCTATAACTTAAGGTCTTAGAGAGACCTTTGGACACCAAGAGGCCGTGCGACTCATCCATGATCACATACTAAGTGGCAGAATCAGGACCTGAACCCAGGTCTTCAGGACTCTCAAGATAACTCTCTGTCTCCTTCTCTAAGACATTCCTTTTATATATTCATCAAAACATCTTGTGTTCCCATCCAAAGGGAAATTAATCAAGAAATGCCATGTAAACGGAAGAACTACAGAAAGAATTTTGTCAGTCAGACTATGACATTTATAAAGCACTAAGCTCCATCCGGCAATACATGCAAAAAAAGCAAATGACAGACTCAACCCTGGAGGATATCACAATTTGAAGGTAGAAGAGAGGATGGGGAGGTAGATGATATTTCATTTTTAAGCAAAGGAGCAGCTACGTCACTCAGTACACTAAGAGTCAGACCTAGAGCAGGAGATCCAGGGTTCAAAACTGCCCTCAGACCCTTCCTAGTTGTATGACTCTGGGTAAATCACTTAATCCCCATTGTCTAGTCCCTCCAACTCTTCTGATTGGAACCAATATACAGTATTCATTCTAAGATGGAAAATAAGGGATTTTTAAAAAATTATAAGCAGCCCTACTTAAAGGGCCAATTGAAATGGACCTCCCAAAGCATTCTCTACTTGTGCACACCTTTCTTTTCATCTGTCATCTATGAAATGCTTTAATTAGGAAACTGATTTATTTTTACTTACTACCTTTCGCATTTTATTCCTTTATCTATTTCTTTGAAGGAAAAAAATGTTCCCCCATTACTTTGTAATCTTCTCTAGTATCACTACTGTCAATTTTAAGACTACATTGTCTATGCTCTGACATGTCTTCTCGATTCCAAATAAGCTCACAATGTATTTTAGGAACCCCCTTCCCTACACACATCATCATTCCTACCTATCTATTAACACAATACAGCAAGGAAATGTTTCTTACATGAATTCTCATTGTCATCAGATGACTCAAAAGGAAATCACTGGTGGTCAAATACCTGATCTAACAAGCCTAAAGGAGAATGAGGATTACTGATAATATGAGAATAGGCATGGATACTGAAGAAACTAAGAATCCTCTCAACCTCCATACTTAATATGCTTTCCATCAGTGGACATTAATGTCCAGTTCTAGTTTACTTTGGAAAAAAAACAGCACTAGCCTAAAGGTAAAAGTTTACAGGTGAATTTATACTGGTTGACTTCAGACCATTGGTTTTTAGAGTTTATAGCAGATGCTTATATCTTGGGTGGTTTAAAAAGATACTTTAACCCCTATAGGACTTCTTCACTGACCAGCCAAGGTGGGGGCACACATTACTAACACTGCCAAAGATGCAACATGGCATATTCAAAAGACCAGGGGATTTGGTTTGAATTTGGGCTCTGATACTTACTGACTGTATGATCTTCATTGTTTTTGTGTTTAATTTTTTTATTACAGAGATTTTATTTACATGTACAGTTTACAATTACATGTAACAACAAATTTCCACATATGTTTTCTGAAGTTATATGATCCAAATTGTCTCCCTTTCTCCCCATTTCCCTTCCCCCTCCTCCTGGAGCAGGTAAGCAAATCCATCTGGGTTATATATGTATTATTATTCAAAACATATTTCCATATTGATCATCTTTATAAGATAATGATCATATGAAACCCAAAACTCAAAAAACCAAAGTGAAAAATTGCATGCTTTGATCTTCATTCCACTCCAACAGTTCTTTTTCTGGAGGTGGATAGCATTCTTTGTCATAAGTCCTTCAGAATTGTCCTGGATCATTGTATCGTTAAAAGTAGCTAAGTTTATCACAGTTGATCTAAATGTGTGGTGTTTAAAGCAAATCATTTTATATCTTTGGATGTCAATATTCTCATCTATTTACAAGGGAAAATAATGGCACCTACTTCATAAGGTTGAAAACTAGTGAAGGATGTGGGTTATAGCATTAGATTATAGGTCAAAAAAGTCTGACTGAATCTTATTTCAGATATTAGCTGTGTAATCTTTTTTTTTTTTTAAAACCCTTGTACTTCGGTGTATTGTCTCATAGGTGGAAGATTGGTAAGGGTGGGCAATGGGGGTCAAGTGACTTGCCCAGGGTCACACAGCTGGGAAGTGGCTGAGGCCAGGTTTGAACCTAGGACCTCCCGTCTCTAGGCCTGATTCTCACTCCACTGAGCTACCCAGCTGCCCTTAGCTGTGTAATCTTAAACAAATCACTTAACCTCTGAACCTCAATTTCTCCATCTGTTAAAAAAGACAATAGGGGCAGCTGGGTTGTTCAGTGGATTGAGAGCCAGACCTAGAGATGGGAGGTCCTAGGTTCAAACCCGGCCTCAGCCACTTCCCAGCTGTGTGACCCTGGGCAAGTCATTTGACCCCCATTGCCCTCAATTCAATTCAGTGATGCAGGACAATTTCCAAAGATTCATGATGAAAGATGCGATTCACGTCCAAAGGAAAAACTGATAGAGTCTGAATACAGACTGAAACATTACTTCTTTCTTCATTTCTCTTTTCTTCATGTTCTCTTCCACATAGTGTCTAATAAGGAAAAATGTTTTACATGATTGCACATGTAAAATCAATATCAGATTGCTTATTATCTAAAGGAAAGGGGTGGGGAGGGAGAGAATTTGGAACTCAAAAAAATATTAAATGTGTGCAGAAAGGAAGTAAGATCTTTATCAGAAAAACTCTACAAAGTATTTTTCTATTACCTGCTTTACTTCTCATTTTTGCTTAGTTTTTGTTTGTGCAAAAGGTTTTTATTTTATATAATTGAAATTGTAAACTCTTTATTCCATATTATTAGGTTATGAACTCCTCCTCCTCTAGCCATACATCTAAAAAGTAATTCCTTCCTTCTTTCCCTAATTTTTTTCACATGATCTTTTATATGCAGGTCACATGTCTACTTGGAGTAAATTGATCTAAATTTAAATTCTACCAGATTGCTATCTAATTTTCTTCCTAATTTTGTAAAATATCAAACTCTAGGCATTAGTTTGCTTTAGCTTCTCTATTTTTTAACCAGTACCAAATCATTTTGATAATTACTGAATTGTAGTATTATTTGAGGTATGATATTAGTTGATGTACTTCTTTACCTCCCTTTGCCCCCAACTCCACTCCTTATTTCCCTTTAAATTCTTCACATTTGGTTCCTTCAGATAAATGTTCTTATTTTTTCTAGATCTATAAAGTAATTGCTTGGTAATTTGATTACTGAATAAGAAAATTAATTTACTAAATATTGACATTTTTATCCTATTGTCTTAGTCTACTTATCTACAGTTAATATTTCATTAGTTCTGTCTTTTTTAAATAAATATTTTTATAATCGTATTAATATACTTCCCATGTGTAAACTACAACTAGTTTTAGTATATATGGACTACTGCCTTCTCCAAGACACTTGCCCTTTGGAGGAGAAAAGGAGGGTGGTTCATAGGTTCTTCATATGTAAAACATGTTGCAAACAGTAAAGTTATTATTTATATTCCATGGGCCAGGGATTGCTAACAATATTTTAGACTTACAAGTACTGAGTCTAATAGAAGGGGCCAACTCAGAGAAAGAGTCAGTTTCTCTTCTTTTGGCCTTGCCCTTAATTCAATTGTCCAGTTAAATCTATTAATAAACCTGTTTTAGAGCTCATATTTAGATTATCAAAAAGTTGGTAATAGGGTATCCCACTAATATACAAGCACTCAAGGTAACAAATGTATATTGGGTATAGGATTATCTTTATTTCACTCCACAGAAAATGCAAAAGACACAGAGGACTCAGAGGAATCCACAAATAGATGTGGCAACACCTAAAATACTCAAATAGTTTATCTGCTCCTCCTGGAAGAGTAATTAACATGGCATTTTCCTTGGGCAATACTTGAATTCCTATTTGACACTGCAGAAACTTGGTTTTCTAAAGTTTTTTTTTCCTTTGTTTAGGTGCCTTCAACTTCTTCCCCTTTCACTACCATATATGAGGATCTTACTTTAAGGTAAGTGGCATTGGTTCCTTACTGCTCCTTGTATAAAACATTCCTCTCAAATCAGGGAATTTTCACTGGTTATTCCTCATTTCTAGAATGTATTATGTGTAGCCTTTCCTTATCATATCCAAATATTACTGTTCTCCCTCTCAAACTAACTTATATTTTATTACCTTATATTAATTTATATTTCTTCTCTTTATATTGTTCCTATTTGTATGACGTACATTTACTTATTTCCCAAATTAGTATTTTAGCTCCATGAGAATAGGGATCGTTCTATTCTTTAAATTAATAGCCCCAACTCCTACATAAGTGCTAGGGAGTACTTAATAATTTTTTTGATTGATTGACTGATTGATAATAACTCTTTGATTGATTGATCTAAGCCAATTTCTTTTTAAAGATGAAGAAACCAAGGCTCAGAGTCATTTGATGACTTGTCTAAAGCCACACAGATAACAAATGGACAGATAGATGGGACAATGGATTGAGCACTGGGCTAGAAATCAGAAAAGTTCACCTGCCAGAGTTCAAATCTAGCCTCAGATACTTACAAGTCACATGACCCTGGGCATGTCACTTAAACCTGTTTGCCTTGGTTTCTTCATCTATAATTTGACCTGGAGAAGGAAATAACCAACTTCCAGTATCTTTGCCAAGAAAACCCCAAATTGTTTCATAGAGAGTGGGACATGACCATCACCACCACCAAATATCATAAATAGCTGACCAAAATCCAACACATTTTTTCATTGTACCACTTTTCTTTTTGTTAAAAAATCCTGGAAATTTTAAGAAAATCATTGTCTTCTTTATGTCCCTGTATTTTGGAGGAGGTATTTCAAACATTTTCTAGCTATTCTATGATTAATACTCTACCCTCATCTCCAATCTGTCTATAGTATCAGACTAGGAAGATTGATCTCATCAAGAATTAATAAATATATCAAATAGAAGTCTCTATAAGTATATTTCTCCTTCCCTTTCTGCTACTCTAATCTTGTATCCCCTCAAATAATATTTCTGCCAAACAAATATGTTTGACTTAGAGTCAGAAGACCTGAATTTAAGTCCTCACTTAATAAGTAACTTGGGCTACTTAGCGAATGCGTGATTTACTGACTGTGAGCAGCTGCTTAATTTCCTTAGACCTCATTGTCCTCAGTTGTTAAATGAAGGAGTTTGACTAGGTGATATCCCCAAGAACTTCTACTTCTACCATTCTGTGATTCCCTGAATATTATTAATGCACCATGAATTAATTTTACTCTCATATTGCTAAACCTTAACATAGTTCCAGCTAGCTCCTCAGATGTTATAATAGACAAGAGCTAGTCATGTTAATCTAGCAGCTCAGGTCCTACGTTGAATAAAAGGATCCACTAATAGTTTATATAACAATTACCAAAAGACAATTAAAAATGACAGGGGAAGGATATTCAACTATAGAATTGATTTAATTAAGCAATGATTTGCTATTCCATTGTTGGTTACATTCTATGCCCAAAGCTTTATTGGTCATTTTTCTGGTCTGTGTCCAAAGTCCTGTTGATTATGTTGATGGTCCATGTCTAAAGGCTGAGGAAAGAACTCCAGTCCCTGTGTCATGATAATGTCAACCACCAAAGTCTTAATTCATGAATCCAATTATATATCTCAAGAACAGTTTCAATACTTTTTAAGGGGCCTTGGGAAGTTGCTCACAATCCATATACAAATCAGGTAATCAATCCAGAAGTCTTTGTGTTCAGCTCCTGTGGTGTTAACTACTCTGAAAAACTCACTGTCCCATTTCTGGTCTCTTATTGCTCCATTTATCAGACTATTCCAATGCAACTAACTGATCCTTTACCTTTTCACATCAGGCTAAATTTTCATGAAATGAATTAACAGTTTCAAGTGGAATATACCCCAGTACAAGATTAACAATCCCTTTTCCATTAGAAGTTCCAGCTGGTTCCCTCTTTCTCCTCTTTGAATTTGTTATTGTTGTTGTTCAGTTGTTTCAGTCACGTCTCACTCTTCATGACACCATTTGGAGTTTTCTCGAAAAAGATATCGTAATGGTTTGCCATTTCCTTTTCCATCTCATTTTACAGCTGACAAAACTGAAGCAAACAAACTTAATTAACTTGCCCAGGGTCATATAGCTAATAAGTGTCTGAGGTCAGATTTGAACTCAGGAAGATGAATCTTCCTGACTTCAAGCTTAGCACTCTATCCACTGCCACCTAACTGCTTAATGTCCTCTTTGATAGAAATATAAGAAATTGTAGGCTTATATATCTTTATGTGCAAATATTTAATTGTATTTTAAAAACAAGAATCTAGCTGCCAATGCCTAATGAAGTGTTTTTTGTATAGCTAACATACATTAGATTATGTCCTTTCCCTTGCTCCCTTACCTCCCAAACTTTACTCCAAATTCCTTTCCTCTGCCTCTCTCAATCAACTTTGGCCAAATCTTGATCCTTTTGTTCTTTTATCACTTATGTACTTAATCTGTATTAAATGATTTTCCCCTTCTTGATAATCCTTTTTGATAATTTTCCTCCTATATATGATCTGTCTCTCAATCTAGAATGGGAACTCCTTTAGGGCAAGGACCCTTTTTTTTTCCTAATCATTCATCAGTCACCTCTGCTCTCAAAGGTGCTGACAGTTCTTCATATCTAGGAGGCATTCAGGAAATGCTTGTAAACTAAATAATCCCTTCTGCCTCTAGGACAATTCTGACAGAAAAATAATCATTCTAATTATGAACTCTTAAGCAACAACTAAAAACATGTTGATTGTTTTTTCTCTTCTTCTGGAATAGATCAACAGAAGGTACATATGAAATAATCCAACTGATTTTCTTTTCATACATAAAAAAACAAGGCCCACATAAATTAAATGATTTACCCAAGGTCACACAATTTAGCAAATATCAGTGTCATGATCTTAACTCAAGCCTTCTGACTCTAGAGCCAGTGTGCTTTCTATGATACCGCCATACCTTCCAAGGGCTCCATCCATAACTGTTAGGTGAAGTAGGCTCTCTTCTATTCAAGTTAGGTGATAACTAACTCAGTACTCATGTTAGCTGGACCTGGGATGAAGAGATGCAGAAGACAAAAAGGAAAAAACTTCATAATGATTTTATCCTCTTATGAAGCAATTTTCCCTAAGATTGAATGTAAAGTTTTATTTTTTTTTAAATTTCTCTTTGTTAAATGGACTTCAAATTCTTACCAGGAAGCTATAAGAGTTAATTAGTTGTTAACACACTAAGACAATATAACATAATAATTTTAGCTTTTTAAAGAAAAAGTATAATGTAAATGCAATTTTTGGACATAGATTCAATGTATCTTTAAATTTTTCTTTGCAGTCACTCCCTCATAAAACATTCCCCTTTCAATATGGTTCAACTATCTAATAGATATTCACTTGCTCATATCTAAAATAGTTCATATCTAAAAATAAACCACAAACTGAAGCAATAGCCTCTTATAAAGTCAAGGACTTTTCCTTCTGCAAAGGAAATCCAGGGAGCTAAAGAATAATGGCTCACATTTGTATGTGGTTTACAAAATCTACTACATATATAACTCATTTGATCCTCACAAAAGTGCTATGATGTATTTGGTGTAAGTACTTTCATCCCATTTTACTGATAAGAAAACTGATTCACAAAGAGGAAGTGACTCCATCTTAGTCTTCTTTTTGTGTTGAATTTGCTGAATCCTCCATTTCAGATCCTCTAAACATAGCTGTCCCTCAGGGTTCTGCCCTGGGCCCTCATCTGGTCTTCTTTTATACTACTTTACTTGCTGGACTTGTCAGCTCTTCTGGATTCATTGACCACTTCTATGCTGATGATTCTCAAATCTATCTTACCCCAACCTCTCTGCTGACTTCTAATCTCACATTTTTAATTACCTTTTACACATCATAAACTGTATGGCCAGTAGATATATGTTCAATTTCATAGGTTCAAAACCAACTCATTACCTTTCCTCCTAACCCTCCCCAACATCCTGCCTTCCCTATAGGACAACACCATCCCAATGTGCCTCTAACTCACAATCTAGGTGTGGTCCTTGTATCTGCACTACTTCTCACCACCCCATATCCAATCTGCTTCCCAAACCTATTCATTTCAGCTTTGAAACCTCCCACATATACCCTTTTCTCTCCTCGGCTACTACCCCTACTTTGGTGCAGCCCCCTGCATCACCTCACACTTGGACTGTTGGCCTGCTGGTATAGTCTTTCTTCATTCTAATTCATTTCCCATTCAGCCACCAAAGTGATTTTCCTAAAGTGCAGATGCAGCTATGTTACCTCTTCCTGCTCAATAAACTCCACTGGATTTCTATTACCTCTATTCTAAATCCTCTTTTTAAAAATTAATATTTTAAATTTGATATTTGGATTTTTAAAATTTTGATTTTCAAAGTGCATAACCTAGCTCCTTCCTAACTTTCTAGCCTTCCTAACTTTCTAGTCTTCTACTTTATTCCTCATCATGTAATCTTCAATCCAGGCCAATCATCCTCTTTGCTCTTCCATGAACAAGACACTGCATCTCTTGCCTCTGACCATTTTCTCCATCTCTCTTCTATGTCTGGAACAATCTTGCTCCTCATCTTTACCTACTGGTTTCCCTGACATCTTTTAAGCTCAAACTAAGATCTTATCTCCTACAAGAAGCCTTTCCTAACCCCTCTTAATTCTAGGACTCTCCCTCTCTTAATTATTTCCTATTAATCCTGTATGTAGTGTCTTAGACTGTCACCTCCTTGAGGGCAAGGGCAGTCGTTTGCTCCTTCTTGTGTTCCCAGCACTTAGTACAGCACTTTGCCAAATAGTAAGTGTTTAACAAATGCTTATTAATGGTCATCCAAATTCATGGGCAAAACTGAGTTTATCTAGCTCCAAATTCACTATTTCTTCCACTATCCTGCACTCTCTCATTACTAACACACATTAAAATTAAGATAAAAGAGAAGCAAAATAAGCTCTTTTGTCCTTAGGTCATTTGTCCTTAGGCCATTTTCCCTCTATCTTTTTGGGAATATGTTAGATATGAGTATTGCATTAAAAATACTTATACGTTAAACATCAAAGCCTAGAAGTGTATTAACATCTAAGACTGTCCAACTTAACAACCCAAACACCAAATCAGTGCTCATTTCTGATATTTCACATATATATATGATGATGATGATACCCTTTCATTCAAAAATGATCCATTAAATATAAATGGAATCAATAACTAAATTGGATTTAAGCATATCTTCAAAATGCAGTGTTTTAGAAACATGACCAAAATTAATTCAAGATTATATCACAGAAATTATGAGTTCTTTATAATCAAGCATCATAATGAAAGTAAGTATTTATTATAGGTAAATACTATCTCTGAAAAATAAAAAATTCCCCTTACTTGCTGATTCCCCTATGAGGGTCAATACATCCATGTAAGCTTAATTGGCTGCTGAAAAATGGCTTAGGCACTGGGGAGGAAGAATAGGATCCATAATTTCATGTTCAAATCATACAACTGTAGTCCAGAGGATTGAGACTCAAAGAGCATATGCTCAGAACATTGTCCTTATGAAGACACATCATTCAACTTTTCAATTTCAATATGTAGTACGGCATATGTTAACAATCACCTCAGCCTGCTTCCCTTCCTCCTTTCTCTCTTTATCACCCCTGCCAATCAGAAAGCTTTAGGAAACTTTAAGAATACGGGAAGCATAGCATTTTAAAATTTCACATTTTGATGTTATTGCAGGAATCCCAAAAGAGAAAATTCAACTCAAAAAATGCTAGGAAAAGTTACCCAATTTTTTTGTTTTTAACTTAGCCTCTGTTTCTTCTTCTGAGCTGCCTCTTCTCTAGATGCCTCTTCCACCTTCCACCTCCCTTCAGTAATAGTGACACTGATGAATAAGAAAGACTTTGGATTGTTGCTGATACTGAAGTTAAACACATATGACAGACCTAACAGTACTGATGGATGGCTTTAGACTTGCTGAACTGACAAAAATGCGCTGATCTTTGAAATGGTTGTTTGTCACTGAAAATGGGCATTACCAGATTTGATATTTGAACAATTTATATAATGTGAGGTGATGGTCAGCAATGAACCTTGAAATTCTAGCTGGGCTAATGTATGACAGAATCTGTCTAACTTAAATGGTAGCAAAAAAATTTCTGAATTGCCAAGAAATAATTCTTGTATTAAACATAATGCATTTGGAAATGATGACCATTGAAGAGTATCTCTTTTGTTTCTACAAGATTCAAAAAAGCAAAATTTGTAAAAAGAATTATCAAATTTCGTGATTAAAAAAACTATCAATCTCTATTTTGTATCTTACTTGACTTCATAAAATGATTTCTGATTTTACTTTTTAAAAAATCTTTGATATGGGAATTCTTTCTGTGAATATCAAATGTAATTTTTCAATATCAGTGGATTTTTTTGTTGTTGAAGGCAAATAATTAACTGCCAACTCTCTTATACTTAAAATTTTAACCCAATATTTGTGTGGGTCAAAAATCTTTTTTTCTAGCTTTTTCTAAATATCTATTCAAAAATATTGATGGAATCCTTATTAAGTACAATCAACAATACTAGAAGCCGCAGAAGTTACAAAGATAAATAATATGTTCTCTGGCCTCAAGGAGTTTATAATCTGATAAGGAACCTTTAAAGGCACAGTTAATAAAATATTAGGTATTAAAAGCTATACACATATGCATATATATAATTTGATATGTATAATTAAAAAGCTTCAAAGAACAATAAGAATTCAGAGGCAAGAAAGATAACTTTTGTTTATTGTGATTCCAAATAAATGAAATGGCATTTTATCTGATCCTTGAAAGAAAGGCAAAATTCAGATATGTATAGGAGGGAAGCAAACATTCCAAATGGATGAGATGACAAGGGCAAGGGAAGAGGCAAGAAAATGTAAGTAACATATGAGAAACAACAACTAGTCCAGTTTAACAGTCTCAGATGTGTTTAGAGGTACATATATTGAAAGATAATTCTGGAAAGGTAGGTTGGGAAAACTAATATAAAACAAAATTCTGATCCAACTAAATGTTTCCTTTTCAATAGGCTAAGGTTTTATAAATACATGAAATGGAAAGTTACCAAAACATGTACTTTTCTGATTATATACATCTACCAAGCTAGTGGTGGGAAGCTAAGAAATATTGATATGGCTATGGAAATGATGCAGAGAAAGTCTAAAGTGATTTTCAGTAACACTATGCATAAGACAAGATCTTAGTTAAAATAAATACTTAATTATCTCTTTCCTTTAATAATATACAGTAAATAAAAGCCATTTGGAACTAGTTGTAACTCATGTAGAAGTATTAGAATATCTTTGAACTATTATAGACTGTAGCATCCATAGGTTGTTTATCCATTTTATATGTATAATTCCCAAAAGTAGACACAGTAAATTAAATAAAATAGAAGGTAGAGTCTCATGTACATAGCATGACTCAAAGAAAATGTATATGCAGCTGTAGAAAAGAAAAACAATATATAATTGGTATTGATAAACTGCAATTAGGGAGACTTCTGAGCTCTTTATCCATGTCAACTAAAGAATACTTTTGGAGTTCTAGAAGAATTTTCTTTCTGATATATTTTAATAGTCTACCTCAAATGTTCTTTCTTTATAAGGAAGAAAGTTGATACAGAAAATAAAAGATAAATAAAAAATAATTGATAGGAGATTCTGGTAGGGAATCCATAAGGATGGAGTTAAGAAACAAATAAAAATTTACCTAAAAATTGAGTTAAGAAATAAATAAAATAAAATTATCTAAAAATTAAGCTGATAATTATATAAAATAAAGTTCTCTTTAAAAAAATCAGTGTCAGAGCGCTCAATTTCTAAAAGGTAGATTTTATAAACAAATGAGCTCAAAAAAGTTAAAATCTCCACCAAAAGAGCTGGGATTATAAAGATGAGTATGTCTCATTAAAAGGTAATGGGGAGGGGTGGCTAAGTGGCTCAGTGGATAGAGAGCCTGGAGTTGGGAAGACCTGTGTTTCAATCTGATCTCAGTCACTTCCTGATTTTATGGCCCTAGATAGGTTAACTTAACCCCAACTGCTTAGACCTTTCTATTCTTCTGCCTTAAAATAGATAATTAGTATCAATTCTAAGACAGAATATAAGGTTATTTTTTTTTTAAAAAAAAGGGAAAGAGGAAAGAATAGGGGAGGAAAGTAATCCAAGCAAAGGAAAGGATGCGATCTACAAAGTTACAAATGTGAGGGGCAATTTCATAGGTTGGAAAATAGCTCTCTTTGGCTGAAAAATATAATAGGTTAGAAACAGTAGAATAAGTAAAACCTAAATAGGCAGGTTATATAGTCTGATTACAAAGGTTGCTGAAGGTCAGGCTAAAACTTGGTTTTAAAATCCATAGGTTCATCCATTTACATGTATATTTATATCCATTTATATGTACATCTATTAATAGGCAACAGGGGTCTAGTAAGGGCTTTTCTTTACTGAAGTGATGTGATCACATCATGATCAAATTAATTTAAGTTTTTTTTTCTGACAAAGATATGTATGTGGAATAAATTAGATGTAAGAGAAGCTGCAAGAGGGGAAACCAATTAGATAGCAGTTTTGCTAGACCACGTGAGATCAAACAAGGACATTTACTAGAATGGAGACCATAAAATTGCAAAGGAGGATATTTGTGGGATGGATATCCCAGAGAAAATATACTACATTTCGAGTTCTTCATTTCAGGGAAAAAAAAAAGATTCCTCTACAATTATGAGAAGTGGCTTGGAAAATAGTGTTGTCACTTGTATGTAACATAGGAAGAGGAGTATATAGTAATGTTTTTCTCTTCGGGACAAGGCCAGTCACATGAATACTCCTCAGCATTCAATCAATATACATAACAAATCACACAAAGACAAAATCAAGATATTTGATTGCATTTAATTTTAAAATTACATTCCCAAAATTTGAATAATTGCCTGATATGCTGTTCATGAAGGTCTATGCCACAGATCTGCCTTAGAAGTTAGCCTCAAAAAATAATTTTAGTATTTTGGAACCTAAATCATGACATCTGAAGTTGAAGATGAACTCAGCATCAAAGTGTAATTTTACAGAAATGTTACAGCATATTTTTAAGTGGATCAGGAATAAATAAGGGGATTGGAAAGAAGCAGAGCACCATGTTGTTCCACTAATCATACAAGGACCACGTTTTTAACCCTTTGAAGTTATCCATTTAAACATATCAAATGGTAACTTCTAAAAGATGGTATTTGTTTTCTAAACTTCACTGAGATTAAGTTGCAGCAAAGGGTATTGGTTCAAGCTGTTTCCCAATATTGCCTAAATTTGTTTTCACATCTCTTAGTCTTTAAGGATGATGCTTATCATCACACCAATCCTGGATTGTATTGGCATGAATTCCAATCTGATATATATATATATATATATATATATATATATATATATGTGCCTATCCATTATTAGCACTTCAAAAAGGTATCAAAGTGACTGTAGAAAATGTTTATTCTGGATGAAATTTGTCTGAATCTTATCCAAGAGAGCTGAAGTCTTTGGGGAAGCAAATTTTCAGTTCAGCCCAGAGGGGAGCTGAATTATACTCTCCAAAATTAAATGATTCAATAAAATCTCCAGTTGTGGAGACATATGCTTAAAGTTGCTAAATCAACATGGTGTGTAAGAAAAAGCAAAATTTCTTTTGAGATTTCTTTTCTTGTTTCTTTAAATAAATTATGAATTCCATTTAGATGCAGATACGAAGGGAAGCTTCATGTTGTTGACCTATTTTACTTTTGTATGCAATCTCTAAATTTGCATAATTTTAGAACATTGGCTGAAGTGAGTAGGAATGTTTAGCTTGGAAAAGTTACTTGTATTCTAATATTGTAAGGGTTGTCATATAAAAGAAGAATTAGCATTGTTTGACTTGGCATTAGGAGCAATGCTTGTAAATGACAGAGAGGTAAATTTCAGTTTGATATGAGTAGGGGTGTCCTAACAATTAGAAGGTACTAAAAAGGGTTTGGGTTGCTTCATGATATAGTGGTGGCTGTGGAAGCAGTGAAAAAGTGGTATTATGCAAAAGATGTTAAGGAAGTAGAAATGATGAGCTAGTGGTGAAGGAGAGTAAGGAGTTGAGGATGACAACAAAGTTCTAAACCTGGAAATCTAGAAAGACTGTGTTCCTCTACAGAAATTGGGAAGTTCAGGAGAGAGGAGAGTTTTAGGGGAAAGATTATGAATTCTTTTTTAGGTTGAATTTGAAATTTCTATGGGACATTCAGGTTAATATTTTCAATAGACAGTTGGTGTTACAGAAGACATATACTTACAGATGATAAACTCATGAGAGATAAGGCCACTAAATAATGGAGAATGAGAAAAGAGGTGAGGAGAGGTGAGGAGAGGGGAGGGGAGGGAAATGGAAAGGAGAGGAAGGGAATGATGGTCCAGAAAAGGAAACTGAAAAGTAGTAGTTAGGAGGAGAAGCAGGAAACAGTAGTGACATAGCCTGGAAAAAAGAATATCCAAGAAGAGAAAGTTGTCAACAATGGCAGATAATGCAGAAAGATTAGAAATATGAGAATTGAGAAAAGGGCATCAATCAGATTTTGAAACTAAGAGGGCATTGATAATTTGAGAGAAGGCAGTTCAAAATCCAGATTAATTATGAATGAGTTGATGAGTGGGAGGAAAATATGTAAAGCAATAAATGTTGATAGCCTTTTCTAGGAAAAAAGCTGGAGAAATACAGATTAAGAGAAATATAGATTAAATATAGACTGTATAATGCAGTTTAGTAAAGGGCTTTAAAGGATGGGGAAGATGTGTGAATATTAGAAAACAGTAGGGAAGGGACTACAAAAGAAAGAAAGAGAGACACAGAATGAGATAAAGAGACAGAGACAGAGAAAAAGAGAGACAGATAGAATTGAGAGACAATACTGGACAATATTGAAGGGGATGAGATCAAGGCCTTATGTAAAGACAATGGAATTGATAAGGCAAATTTCATTGTGTTGAAATGTTGATGATAGAAATGAAATGGAAACTTTTAAATGAAGGGAAGGAGAGAAGAAAGATTTCCGGTGAAGAGCCTAAATTTTCTCTCTACCTATGAGGGAAGTTCCTCAGTTGAGAGGGGAAAGGGGAGAAATGGTGTGAGGCTTGAGGCATGATAAGAATGTTTGCATTTGCCTCCTTGGAAAATAGAATTGGTAATATATTAAGGAGTGGTAAAATTTTTGATTTGGACAACGAGGGCCAAGTTGAGTTAAATGATATAGATGAAGTTTGGTGCCTGAATTCTCTATTCTTGGTTATAGATTAATTAGAAGCTTACAAAATTTTAATTTAAAGAATTATGCTGCATAATAAGGTAGGGTTTGGGGGTGATCTGCTTAAAGGCTTGGGCCAGTTCTTCATGACCTTGGCTAACTTCTACCTGAGAGACCCAGGACTCACTCAATGACTCCCTCTCCTGGTTGTTTGCTGCCATCACTCTTTATCTCAGCCAGGGTTTCTTACACAGCATCTGGGTAAGGGGATCTGACTTTTTGCCTCTACTGTCTCTGAAATGCATACAACTATCATAACAATTTTAATTATTAGTAACCAAATGGAATTAAAATTTGGTGGCTCTGATTTCATTGCTACAAAGATACTCTCTTCCAAGGCAAATCACACCACCCACTGACTTCTCTTCCTATGCCATTTTGGTCCATGTCTTTCCATAAATTCTTTATGGAAGATTTGCCTTTATGCCCGGGACATTATTCTGAGGCAAAGTGTTATGGTAGAAAGAACCAGCACTGGCTCCAGTCACAATACCTGGGTTCATCTGTTGCCTTTGACACTTGATTGTAGGAGCTTACGCAATTGGTTTTACTTCTTGGTCTCCATTTCTTCATCTAAAAAATGAGGGATTTGTATTAAATGGCCTGTAAGGCCCTCTTCTCATTCTAAGTCTATGATACATTGAGGATATTTTTGCAAAACTAAGATCGTACCTCCGGGAAACATACAGAGATTTAAAATAATGGGCAGAAGGAGAAAATTACAAATTTATAGCAACCTTTAAAAATACCACTGGTCTTTCATGCTGTAAAAATATATATATAAACTATAAAGCATTTAACTTTTGTACGGTTACTTTTTATTAGGTAGAAAGAAAGGGGTTCTTTCTCTCATTGAGCAGAGACAAGAGCCAGAGCTCCAGCACCCTACCTCCCTCAGGCCCCAGCCAAAAAGCCCTGACCAGAAGTCCCGCCCCTAAGAGGTGGAGCTACCCAGAAATCCACATCCTGCCTATGTCAGCAGGAGAATGGGGTGCTGGGAAATGAAGTTCCGGGACGCAAAATTACACTTACACAATGCTAATTTAGCAGTTGACCTAGATTATTCCCCTGACCAGCCTGACTCTAATCCTATATCAGTCTGATGCTAATTCAAAATTTGGAGATAAGCTAGTGTTAGGAGCCTTTGGGACACTATGCTAAATTCCTATAATGCTTTTTGTTTAGGGAGCCAAAATCTCATATGAGCTATATGCTATAGAAATAGAATCTTTCACGGGTAACAGTGTCTGGAGGTGAGTTGGTAGGACTGATTAGTCCTTAACTCATAGTCAGAGCTGAAATGCAGAATAGGTCCAGAGTCCCATGAATAAGCATGGTCCAGGAAAATAGTTCTACCTACTTTCCTTATGTATGTGACCACCGGAAAATCATTTAAACTATCTGTTCCTCAATTTCCTCATCTGTAAAAAGGAGATAAAAATAGCTACTTCCTAGTGTTTTGTGAGGACAAAATGAGTTAATTAAATGTTTTTGCAAATATCAAAGTGCAACAGAGAGCTAGCAATTTAATAATAATAATAGATGGATGGAAAGCAGTATATAAAAGAACCTTTTATAAGGCAAAGTTTTGTTTAAATAAACTTGTTTTATACTTAGATGGTACAATGAATACATTATTGGATCTGGAGTCAGAAGGAATCATCTCCCCAAGTTCAAATTTGGCCTCAGACACTAGCTATGTGAGAATGAGCAAGTCATTTAACCCTGCTTACCTCAGTTTCCTCATCTATAAAATGAGCTGGGAAAGGAAATAGCAAACCATTCAAATACATTTAACAAGAAAACTCTACATGAGTAGAGAACAACTGAAATGACTGAAGAACAATAACATAAATTCTTTCTACTGTATTTTACTATATATTGTCTACATCTTTTACTTGTGTAGTGGTAAAATGTGATCCAATATTGAAAACCTACTTATTCCGTATAAAAATGCTCACTGAAGATGGCCAGTACTCCTAACTTTCATAATGATTTTGTCTAGAAGGGAGAGTAGGCATTTAGTTTAATAGTTATTTACATTATCTTGATCACAATATTTGAATATCTATGTCCGAAAATTCCCCACACCTTTAATATCTTTCCTTCCTACAGATACCTTTTATGCTAGTCCTTCAACTCCTTCCAATTATATCACCTCTAACATAGCATACTTGGTTAAGTCTTGCTGCTTTTTCTTTGTTCTATTTAGTGCAATTTCAACTCTAACGTTAGAGTCTAAGTGTAGGGAGTTCACAATTCTTGTTGGAGAAACTTATTAAAATAATTATATTAGTTTGTTAAAAGAGATTTTTCCCCCAAACTCTTCCATCTTCTGTTCTTAGTCTTCCTTCCATTTTTGTCCTTGGATGTTCTTAGGATAACTTTGCTTAGATGGATATCTTATAATTACTTTAAAATATTGTATTTTTAAAACTAGCAAAAATCTATTATATTTTCTTCCCAACCTCCACCCTCATTAAAAAAAAAGGGAAACAAAATGACTAAAAATATGCATAATCAAACAAAAAATTTCATTGTTCTAATCCTCAACCTTCATTCTTGTCTTTGTTAGGAGATAGATAGCATGCTTCATCATTAGTCCTCTGAACTCAGAAATGATTATTGGTTGATCAGAGTTCTTAATTCTTTCCAAATTATTTTCTTTACAATGTTATTATTGTGTAAATTTTTCTTCTTGTTCTACTCATTTCACTTTACATCAGTTTCTTGTATTACATTCAGAAACAAAAACTGGTTTATCCCTCCACAATTTCTCTCTGCATTATGAGATGAATCTGCTAGTAATTGTCCACTATCCTTTTTTATAATATCTTACAACAGAAGTTGTGTTCTAAATTGGTGTTGCCTTCGGCATCCGTTGCTCTCTATCTGGCAGATTAGTAAGATATTTCCTGACTAAGACACTTTCTGGACTCTTTTGTTCTGGTGGCAATATATAGGTTAAATTTATGCATGAAATATGATGGTTTCAATGTAATTTCTCTTGTCCATTTCCAATTTATTTTCAAGAATTTACTTAAATAATTTAAGGCTGTCATTTACAGACCCTTTCTTTTTCACATTATTCTTTCTATTTATTTTAAACTAATTCTGATATTAGCTTTGATTATTGAGTGGTCTGACTCTACACAGATAGCTGTTTGCTTAATTCTTTGTAACATGACTTACCAAATCATTATCATTTTTTATGTCCTGATTAATACCTATTAATTTTTTCAAGTCAGTGCTGATGATATAGAAGTATTAGGATTCTGTATAATCTATAAGTCTTTCAGCCCTCTTATTACTTATTGAGCCATGCTTTCTCACATATTTCTCTCCACTTTTATCTTTTCCCATTTTCAAACTGGTCAACAAATTTCAGAGTATGGGTTAGTTTAATGTGAAGGTTCTTGCCAAGGACTTTATGGAATTTCTCTACCACTTCATTCTCAGTAACTAATGCTGTTACAAAAGATGCAATATTTTCACAAAGGCCATTTTTACAAATCCTTTCAATTAATACTTGTATATTGAATGATTACATATCTCATGAAATAATGTTTATTATTGCCTCTGGGAGTACAAGAAACGCCCCCACCACCAACTCCTTTATCAGCCTTTACAAGGAAGATAAACCATCCTGCCAATTAATTATGACTTCTTTTTTTCTTCTGATTTCATTTATAGTAAGATAATCAATCGGGGGCAGCTGGGTAGCTCAGTGGATTGATAGCCAGGCCTTGAGACGGGAGGTCCTAGGTTCAAATCTGGCCTCAGACACTTCCCAGCTGTGTGACCCTGGGCAAGTCACTTGACCCCCATTGCCTACTCTTACCACTCTTCCACCTATGAGTCAATGCACAGAAGTTAAGGGTTTAAAAAAATTTAAAAAAAAAAAACAAGATAATCAAGATGAACTCTATCCCCAGCAAAATGTCTACATGTTGGTCAATGGACAAGGATCTCTCATTTAGAGTACTAACACTCATACTGATTATTATTATTATTATTTTTAAACCCTTAACTTCTGTGTATTGGCTCCTAGGTGGAAGAGTGGTAAGGGTCAACAATGGGAGTCAAGTGACTTGCCCAGGGTCACACAGCTGGGAAGTGTTTGAGGCCGGATTTGAACCTAGGACCTCCCATCCCTAGGCCTGAATCTCAATCCACTGAGCTACCCAGCTGCCCCCTGATTATTTTTGATAGATAACTGTGTTTTGAGTACCCTCTACCTTTTTTTCAATTACACTGCTACCATCATAGCAGAAGTGGAAGGGGGAAAGGTGTTACACAAGATTATAAATGCTTGCAATGTTTTTTTCTTGGTTTCATACTTAGTTTTGGCCAAATAAAAAGTCCCAATTAAGGGTTCAGCCTACTGGTGGTATTCCTCTATAATTAATTAGGCCTGTCCTCAGAAAATAGCTTCCACCTGTTACTGGAGCTGTACTCGTAGATCTCTTTCAGCATGGTCAAAGCTGCCAGAACTTATTCTATATAGAAAATAATTTGGAGAACCTACTTCTATACAACTATGAGGCAACTGAGTAGGATTTTCTATAATTCTATTGTATTCTAATACATTCATGTACTATAATTTAACTATTCTCCAAAAGATGGACCCTTTGTTTCCAATTCTTTGCTACCTCCTCCACAAAGTGCTCCTATGAATATTTTGTTGTATATAATTTGTTTCTTTCTTTCTTGATGTCCTTGGAAGTATCTGCCTAGCAATGGCATCACACAGTCAAAAAGTAGATATTTTAGTTACTTTTTAAACATAATACCAAATTGCTTAATGAAAGAGGAAGCCAAACCACACCTTTATCAACAGGGCATTAGTGTTCCTATGTTTACTAATCTTCTCCAATACTGATTATTTTGTTTTTATCATTTTTGCCAATTTGTTCGGTGTAAGGTAAAACCTCAGTATTGTTTTGTTTTGCATTTTTCTTATTAGTGATTTAGAGCAATCTAAAAATGAACACTTGGAAATAAAGGCACATTAATTAAATTGCCATCCTACCATGAAGTTTCTATGTTTGTGTCTAGAATACGGGCAATAATATAGCATTAGCTCATTGCTATTAATTTTATACACATGACTAATAGATGTATACATTATTTATCACTTGTTTAATCAAATTTTATGTGACTAAGTTTATTATATGTAATTTAGATTAAAACTTTTATAGCTCAAAAACAAGCCAAATGAGACAATCCTCCTGACTGAGCATTTTCACTAATTGTCCCCCAAACCTGGAATGCTCTCCCTCCTCATCTTCCCCTCCAGGCATCCCTGGCTTCCTTTAAGTCCCATATAAAATCCTGTTTTCTATAGGAAACCTATATAAATCCTCATTAATTCTAGAACCTTCCCTCTGTTTATTTTTTCTGATTTATCCTGTATATATCTTATTTGTATAAGTTGTGTGAATGTTGTCTCCTTCATTAGATTTTGACCTTCCTGAGAAGACACACTATATTCTTCTTTTCTTGCGTAGTCAGTGTTCAGCACTATGTCTGCCACATAGTAGGTGCTTAATACATGTTTATTTACCAAGGAACTAAAAGTGGATATAGAGCCAGTCTCTGATGGAAATTAGTTGTGTGACCCTGGGAAAGTAATTTACATTCTTAGTTCTCCCCTCACAAATTTCTAAAACTATAACTCCCAAAGTAGATGTCCATTGGCTTTGAGATAGAGAAATATGACTCAGTAGGAATTCTATACGTCAAATGAAATCACTAATTTGATCTCTCCACACTTTTCTCCCCTACCAAAGCAAAACCAAATAAAACAATGCAAAACAAAACAAGACAAACCACCATTCTAGTTCTCAAACTTTCTAACTGCATGACCACAGAAAAGTTATTTAATCTCTCGCTGACATCAGAAGTCATTTGAGAATGCCCCATAAGTTTAATTTTCAGCTTTGTGCCAATGATTCACTGATATATCCAGCTCCCATCTCTCCAGTGAGCTCCAACATCAGCTGACTATTATATATTTATCCTACATCTCAAACACAATATGTCTAAAATGAAACTCTATTTTATAATTCAATAATAAAAAAAGTAATTGTCTACCACTGTGCTCAGTGCTAGGGAAATAAACAAACAAAAAAGGCAAAAGACAGTCCTTGTGCTCAAAGAGTTTTTCAGTCTTTAGAATCCCTCCCCCAAATCCCCCAACCTATCCCTCCTCTAAATCTCCCAACCCATCCCTCCCCAAAATTCCCCAACCCATCCCTCCTCCAAATTTCCCTATTTTCATCAAAGGTTTCATAATTCTTGAAGTCTCCTAAATTCATAATTTCAGAATTATTTCAACTATTCACTCTCCATCACTCAATATATCGAATCATTTGCAAAACTCTTGACATTTCAATATCCACATCTTTTGTATCCAGCTCTTTCCTTTTGCTCAAACATCTACCATCTCTCTTTCAGGTCTTCGTCACCTCTCACAAAGAAAATGGTAGTGTTCTCCTCATTATTCTCCTTGTGTCAGCCTCTCTTCATACTAGTCCATCCTCCGTAATGCTTAGAAAAATGATTTTCCTTAAGTTTAGATCTGATCATGCCACTCATCTACTCAATACATTCCAATGGTTCCCTGCATATTGTAAGCAGACCATGACTTTGCGAGCTACAGCTTTCACAATAAAGTCAGTTTTACTTCAAAGATCATTCCCAACATTTTTTCTTATAAAATAAAGGATAAAATAAAACTGCCACCATCAAACTTTTTAAGACCCTTGATAAACTGGCCCCAATTTATTTTTCCAGTCTTAATAAACATTAAGAAAAAGAGCAAGAGAAATACTTGCTAGAGTCAGGAGCAGTTGTCAGGAAGCCTACAATAATGTGGTCTCTTCATTGATACCAATGGCCAGAGTGCTACTCTATGAGTATTCAATGAAAACCAGCATCTCTGGTGGGGGGGCTTGTCAAACCTTTTTCAGGGCTACTCCTCCATCTTTGGTATCTAGCTGGTTTTCAACTCTTACCTGTGACTCATCTAAGAAGCACATAAAAGTCAAGACACTACCCATCATGTCACTGGTCTTCAAAAACAACATTACAGACAAAAAAAATTACATACCTGCCTCCTATATTCTTTGATCAATCCAAATGAATATCTTTTCACTACATACTCTATATCCTTTCTCTGGACCTTTGCCCTGGACATCTTCCATATGTGGAAGCTATACCTGCCTCACCTCTGCCTCACACAATTCCTTTCTTGGTAAAAGATGCAGCTCATCTATTATCTTTTATATAAAGCCTTAATGGATCCTTCCAACTACCAGTGCCTTTCTTCCCAAATGAGTATTTACATTATTTTTTTTATTCTAGGCTTATAGAATAGGTATAAAATTGTGCTGAATGTAATTATTTATGTGCTTGTGGTTTCTGCTGTTATAATTTCTGTAATTATATTTGTTAAAATTATAAATGTAAGTTCCTTGAGAGTAGAAATTATTTTATTCTTTGTATTTGTATCTCCATCACCTACTACAATGCCTGACACACTCTAGTCACTTAATAAACATTTGTAGCTTGATTGATTTCTAAAGTAGGGACAGTGACATTTGAACTATCCACTTCATAGGGTTTTGTGAGTTTTTTTAAAACCTTAAATATCACATAAACATGCATTATTAATGATATTAATATAGTTGCTTAGGCAGTAACTATGAATTTAGATAACTTACAACCAAATTTTCTGCCAACTTAGCCTTTTGTATAAGACTTCACTCTTAAATGCAGCAATGTTGAAACTTTCCATAATGGAATTTTTCAATATAACTTGAACACCTAAATGCTTGCTTTAATATATCATGCCTGCAGAATGTTTTAAAATGTCACTTGGATAACTATCTCTTTCCTATACTTTAGTAAGATTAACCTTTGGAGTAAAATTAATCAAAGATCACAGGAAACTGAAGAAGTAGAAATAGATGTCACCTTTGTCCCTTTTCATTTTGAAACTTTCATCATAAATAGTGTATCAGTGCTGATCCTTTGAACTATTAGATTTTGTTTCTATAGTATTTATCTCTAAGGATATGAGGGCAAACATCATTCTCTATCAGCATTGCTCTGGGTTTGGTGACAGGCATTTACCAGTTGGAGAAATACTCGGGCCCATATCTATATAACCAGAGAATGATACAAATGAAAATGAGATCCAGAACTTTCTACTCTTAATCAGGACTTATTGCCAGGCAACCAGTAAGAATATCATGCAATTTAGTGTCTAACCATAACCTAATACTCAAAATACAATTGAATGTCAGGCCTAAAAGGAATAGAATAAACTATTCTATAACAGAATTTATAAAAATAGTCTTCTTTTCTATGGCCTTTCTTATTTCATAGATGTTTTTGTGTTTTGATAATAGGCAAAGATAATTATATAGCATCGTCCTTATTATCAATGTTAATAATGATAGCAATAATGTAACAATCAGTAATAACAATACATTAGCATTTTTAAATATTCTATGGTTTTGTAAAAGTGTTTTTGCAAGTATTTTCTAATTTGATTTTCTCAAAATTTACTGAGATATGGTAATTTGTTAGAGACAAAATGATGAAGTAGAAAGAATACTAGACTTGACACAGAATACTTAAAAGGTCTAAATTCAGACAAAAATTAGTTTTGGGTCTTTGGATAAGGTACAATCTTCCGGAGACTCAGTTTGTTCATCTCTGTAATTATGTTTGTTATGACAATTAAATGAAAAAATTTAAGTGAAAGCACTATGCTAATTATTTTGATAGTTCATTGGATTGCCATCTCACGAATCTGAGTACTCTCCTAAAAGATCCAGTTTACATCCCCTCCACAATTCATTCTGAATGAATTGTGTCTACTTCTTCCCACAAATCCTTCACAGATAACCTACTCAATATTCTGAAGGCCTCTCTCTGGTCTTTTAATTATTTCATGGGTACTGATCAGTCAATCAGTCAATAAACATTTATGAAGGTCCTCCTTTCTACCAGATAATGTGCTCACCAGTGCAACATGAAGGATATTCATTGATTACTCCTAATTCTTTCCACTTGGTTAGCCAAAATCCTTGTTTGTTGATAACATTTGTGGAAAGTCACTGTGGATAGAATAGGAAGACCTGAATTCAAATTCTGCCTCAGACATTTACTATTGTGATTTTTATCATTTACATTTACATATATAATTTATCAATTACATCATTTACATTGTGATTCTGAGAAATTAATTTAAATTCAGTTTATTCACCTTTAAGGCAGAGATAATAATAGCACCTACATCCCAGAATTGTTGTGAGACTAAATTATGATAATGTTCATAAAATACTCTGTAAGCCTTGAAGTATTGTATAAATGTCAGCTATTATGTCTTTATTGTTAGGCTTCTTGAGCCTTGAGTCCCTATTTTGTTTCTGACACTTAAGTTTGGGGAAACCATGGGGAAATCACTTAATCTTTAAGAGCAAGGTATTGCCCAATAAATGTTTAAGATAATTTGATTTTCTTATGAATATAATTTTTTAAAATTTAGACCTAACATTCAATAAAAAATAAAAAAAATAATAGCTTGAAATAATGTCTTTTTCTTGCTTGGGAGTTGGCTGGAAACTAAAAAGATGGAATATTTTCTAGCTTTTGAATGATTTTCAAAAGAAATGTAAACTTTTAACAAACATGAAAATATGTCCCAAATAGAACCAATAAGAGAGATGCAGATGAAAACAACTATGTTTCCTCTTATGCCCAGCAAATCATCAAAGAGAATATAAAATGGAAAGAGTAAATCTTAGAGTTTGTGGACAGCCAGATTCATGGCTACAATGTTGACTAAGCAGTAAAGTGATCCAATTATTCTTAAAAACAATTTCTACCATGTGACTAAAGTGTGCATGTACTTCGAGGGAGAAATTTCATTTAGAGGTCCATAACCCAAGGAAGTCAATGTCAAAAAGAAACATCCCAAATACACCAAAATATTTATGGTAACTTTTTTTTTGCAGTAACAAAGAACTGGAAATAAAGTAGATACTCAGATAGGGAACAGTTAAACAAGTTGTGGGACATTAGTGTAATGGGTTATTACTGTGCTATAAGAAATAATCAATATGATGAATACAGAGAACCATTAACTGATGTGGAATTAAGTAAGATGAAAAGAAAAACAATATTTTCAATGACCTTTAAAATGCAAATAGAAAAAATAATAGCAACAAAAATTTAAATTGCTATAAAATTAATCTGACCAAAGTTGTGTAGAAAGAAGAGATAGAAGAAAATACCTCACTCTTTTCTTTGAAAAATTAGGTGATGGGAACTACTGAACCTGGTAGATAATGCCAGATTTCTTCAATGTGTTGGTTAGTTTGGCTTAAATATTTTCCTTTCTACATTTTCATTCAATATTACGAGGGATATATCTTTTACAGGAGCTTTGGGAGAAGATAAATTGTGAACTCTGAGGTTAAAAAACATGTCAATACAAATTAATTTTTAAAAATAATTTAGAATCTCAGTTTTTTCATCTATGAAATCAGGGGAAATACTTCTACTATCTACTATACAAGCTTGTAAAGAAAATGCTTTGCAAAACCTAAAGCACTACTTAAATGTGAGTTATTATTATTTTTATTACTGTTGATGTCTTTCACACTGCTTATCACATATAAGTCATTATCATGTATCATACCAAAGTAATTTTTGGTAATATGCCACAGCTCATTTATATCCACCATTTCTCCAATTCTCTTTGTGTCAATGGTATTTAGATTGTTTTGAGATTATCTTCTTTTTCATAATTTAAAACCATACTACCTCACCATGACATTCCCCCTCGCCTTGTCTCTAGGGTCTACTCCTGTGGTTTCTTCAGTGCAGGAATTCCCAGTATGGTAGTGGCAGTTTACCTATGAGTTATCTCTTTCTCAAAGACTTGCCTAAGGAACTATAAAAGATAAATTGATGGGAAACTGATAGATTTTTATTTGGAGTCAGAGAACCTGGCTTTAAATCTGGATCTACTACTTACTACTTACATGACATTGAAGAAGTATTTTAACTTTGTGGGGCCTCAGTTTCCTCATCTGTACAATGAGGGGGCTGCATTACAATAGATGATCTTTAAGATCCCTTCCAGTTCCTAAGTGCTATAATCCTAGTTTAGATAGGACAGCTATTCCCTCCATCATTCTAGATTAGTTCTAGGACTACTCTGATTTTATCTTGTGAACTTTTTCAAAACTCTAAGGGCTTATAATTTTGTCATAGGGTTGGGTCCTCTATCAATGCAATCACAATCATTCACAAACATGAGAGAAGATGAGAAATTTGCCATTTTGCAGCCAATCTGGTGATAAGCCTCCCTGAACTTAATTGGTCTTTGGACTAGAGACATACAGTTAGTCATCAGCTGTATGATCAAGCCTTTTCAGCTTGGTAGGAGGTTGTTATCTACTGGAATAACTTTCAAGTTCCCAGAGTTGCCTGTGTGGCTCAAAAAGGCATGGCTACAGGGTTTTAGCTGGAGGTTATTTTTCTTATAAGTTTCTTATAGTTTGCTTCAAATTTTTATATCAATTGTTAAAATATCTGACAAATTTAACATCTTTTTAGATAAGAGTTAATAATAAAACCATATACATTTACTACATAAAATTAACCATGTATATTGAATGTAAAAGTAGAGAAGAAACCCTTAGTTTATATATCATCCCATTTTGGGGTTAAGGGGATATTAAGGAAATGCCACAGAGAGTGATAACTGACATGAATAAAATGCTTTGGGGCAGATAAAGGGGTACAGTGGATAGAAAGTCAGGAAGACTGATTTGCCAGAATTAAAATCTGGCTGAAGACACTTACTAGCTGTGTGACTCTGGGCAAGTTACTTAACCCTGTTTGCTTCAATTCCTCATCTGTAAATGAGATGAAAAAGGAAATGGCAAACCACGCAATTATCTGTGCCAAGAAGACTTCAAATGGAGTCATGAAGAGTTGGATCTGACTAAAATGATTAAATAACAATAATACAAAGTACGTTAAATTTTTGAAGCATTTCTATGATCTCATTTAAGCCTCACAACAACCCTAATGATGTAGGTCTTAAGATCATATACACATAGTCAGAAGGGATCTCAGAAGCCATTGATACCAAAACTATCATTTTATAGATGAGGAAATTAAGGAACAGAAGAGATAAATAATTTGTGAAGCATCACATGGTGTCTGAGGCAGGATTGAATTCATTTCTTCCAATCTCCTGGTCCAAGACTATTCACTCTGCCACCTTTCTGCCTCTCTGTATCACCAAGGTATTATAGATGATGAAACAGAGACTTGGGTATTGGTTGACTCCTTATGATTATAATCACATTTTATAAATTTCAGAAGCAAGATATAATATAGATCTTTCTAACTCAAATTGTGATTTCAATCCACTATGCCAGGTATGATGGGTACCACCTTTGAGGTCTAATGTCTGAGTGAGTAATTGCATATTCCATTAGAGAAATATCCTGTTGATCCATTCTCCCACTTTCAAGAATATCTTCAACTAGCCTTCCAATTCCAATTGTTTGTACCCTGACAACTAGGTCAAAAGTTCCTGAGGAAAAGTCACGGTTCATCTTACCCATGGTCTGCAACTTCATAAGTGGAGCAAGTAGCCAGTTAGTAATGGGAATGAGCTCTTTTGGTCAGCTGTAAATTAATTTGCTGCCCTCTACGTGGCAAGTGGCCATGGCTGATATACATGTGATACAGATAGATAGGCACAGATACACACACACACACATACACACCACTCTGGGAAACCTTTCCTGATCCCACTCCTACCCCCTAAGTTATTAATGCTTCACTTAAAATTATATTGTATTGACTCATCTATGCAAATGTCATGCTTCTCTCTCTACATTCCCATTTAAAAAAAGAAAAAGGAAAAGAAGATTCCTGTCCTGAGAACAGGGACTGGTTAAGTTTTTTTCTTTGTTTGCTCAGTGCTTATCATAGCTCCTTGCTATTTAATTTAAAAAATGCTTTATTTAATTGAATCTTTCATTCTCTTTAGCCAGACCCTTCTGGTAGATATACTTGCCAGGCAACAGAATTTGCTAACTTATAGAAACTTCTCTCTGAGCAAATGGAGCAGGAAAAAATGAGCCATTGGTAGCATCAGCTCCCCCAAAGCTGCTACTACCTATTCTTTGTTGCTTTATGTAAGAACTTGTTTAGAATTTGACTGCTACCATATGTAAAACATTCTTCATTCACTTCCATTAGCTTTGTAACTCAGCCAGTCTTCAAGTGTTTAAGGGCATTAATGTAAGTGTTATACAAATATATGTGATGTAATGGCTCAAAAAGACCAAAGTTAAAATCACAACTTTTAGGAATACTAAGGGCATGATCCTACACAAGTCACTTAACTTCAATGACCCAAGTAATGTTCTATCAGTCATAGAAGACGTACAGATCTGCATTGGCAGGAGAAGTGTGTTTAGAACCCCCTACACTAAGACATCAGAGTTCTAGTCCAAATTATAATAATACAGGAATAGAGTTTCAAAAATAAATCTTAAAATAATTAAAATGTTATAAATACATAGCATATGCATATATATATACTTATATGTGTGTCTTTTCTTAATGTTTAAAAAATATCATAGAAAAAACCCAATTTACTCTTACCTGATTATGCTACAATGTTAATCTCATAAAATAGGTAAGCATGGTAGCATAAGCCAACGAAAAACCTAATTAAGTTTAGAAAAATTCACTGCTAAAGAACTGGCAACCATATAATGAAATGGTCAAAACTACACTATGATCCTCACCTTTTTACACTTCAACAACAATAATGACAAAGTGGTAGAAAGGGGCCAGAGAGTCCCAGGTACGACTTAATTCTTAGACTAACGTAACATCTGGCCTAGTGAAAGCAAATGGATAACTTGCTTGATCATTTTTAGTATTCATTATTTTTAACCTTGAAAGAGAATGTTGAAAGAGGATGTGGATTGTCTACTTTGTTTATTCATATCCTTTTTAAACTTAGCACCTTTTAGGAAAAATGGATGATTTTTCTTGACACTAGGAATCTATGATGCATTTAAAAATATTTTTGTAAGATGTTTCCAAGTTACTTTGTAATTATTAAGGATCATTTTAATGTTTTACAGAGTTACATGAAATGGCTCCTCAGCCCCAACTTTTCACTCAAGAGCCAATCAACCTGCTTCCATTTCTTTCTTGCATGTCTGCAAGAAATAGCCAACGTTGAACAATTGAGCTTTATTTGTTATTGCTGAACCCAAGGCAAAGTCTCAGACTGGGGTTCAAGTTCTCAAAGGATGGGCAGATTTAATATATTTGTCACTACTTTGATGGTGGAAAAGATATTGCTCGACTTCAGATGAAAGTGAAGGGTGGAGAGTCTTTGAATTGAGTACAACCCCCAGGTTGCTAATGTTGATATGAAACTAAAGAACCCCAAGTGTTTATTTTTATTATAGGTTGCAAAACATCATGCTTGTTTCTATTAATTAATTTGAACAACTACCTCTTTTTCTTCATCTTCTTTTCAATGTTATTTTAGTCACTGAACTGTTGGGGTTTTGTTTCCCCTAAAAACTGAAGGATGCAGTATAGTTTCTGAAAAAATATATCTGGTCAGTGCTATAAAATAATTCAGAAAAATTCCAGATATTTAAAAAGCAAACTAGCTCACAATTACATTTATGGAGAATTTTAAAAATAGCTACAAGCTGCTAGGAATGGAAGGATTTTGAAGATCAAATAACTCAGTGCTGAGTTTAGTATCAGGTGAGCTGTCCAGGGTTTGCTTTTAAAAATGCATTTGTAATTGTCTTTTGTCTCTATTTTCTAATTCATTTTTAGGGGCTTTAAAGATCTGTTGTAACAGGACTCTTGTTACATTTAATAAGTGCCATGTTGATTGGCGTTCTCTAAGTAGGCTTTTCAGTTTGCCTGTGGGGAAATTTAATATAAAAACATTCAACATTCTTTTATTAGTGTTTTTTACTATTCCCAGTCCCATCAGACCTTTGGTGCAAGCAGTGTATTATTGAAAAGCTTATCTGTAAGAAGTGAGCCAAGGGGAAATTCAGTCTTTATTAATATTGACATCATGTTCCTGCACAATGGCTGTCTAAAGAAACTTTTCAATTGGATTTCAACTGCTTTGATGCAATATAAATGGAAACAACTGAATGCATGATTTAACATAGCATAGTGAATGATGCTGTAGTCTACACACCCCAAACATAAAGCTTGCTTTCAAAGGTACTCCAGGGTTGGTTTCAGAAGTACTTTTCGTAAAGAATTGGTTAGGACAACATTAAGATGTTGGAATTTTTCAAGTCACTGAATATTTATATTTTTCTTCATGCTTTTCTTTAATGGGGTTTGGAAGGCAGGACTTCATTGAAATAAGATATCTTTCTGAATGAGACCTTTTTACCTTGGAGACTGTGGTCAAGGATGCTATTTTAGTGGGATTAATAAAATTTGTTATCTTGGATCATAGATTTAGATCTGGAGGGCCCTTTATAAATTGATAAAACCAATCCTATCATTTTATGACTGAGGGAGCTGAGCCCCACGAAAGTTTATAGATTATCTGAGGATCACCCAGATAGTATATATTTGTGGTAAAATTTCAATCCATATGTTCCTGATTCTAGGTTCAATATGTTATCTTCTATATCATAGTGTCTCTCAGATAAAATCTTCCCCTTTCTATGCTATCCTAATCCTCTAAATTGAGCCACTATATTCTAATTTATCTTTGCAACATAAACACACAAAAAATAAATTATTTCCTTTGGCTGCAAACAGTAGGTGCAGTTAAGTAAGACTTATACTTTGGTAAATGTACTTTCTTTACCTCTCCAAATGTTTGACAAAATATTTTATGAAAAATGATTAACTTCTCATTGGCCCTGGACAACTCTTTAAGATAGTGACTCTAATTTTTTGGTTTCGGCACTCTTTTACATTCTTAAAAATTATTGAGGACCATAAATATTGCTAATGTTGGCTATATTTATCACTATTTGTTTTACTGAAAATTAAATCTATTAAAATGTAAAATACTAATTAATTGAAAATAATAATTGTGAACTCCCCGTATGATGACATAAATAACATAATTTGTATGAAAAATAACTCTTTGGCAAAATAAATAATAGATGAGATGAGGCATTGTTTTACATATTTACAAATGTAAATTTAAACAAACGTAAAATAATTTGTACCATTGGTGCAAATATCAATACAGTTGTTACAAGATAAAACATGAGACTCAAAAAATCATTTAATATTTTGAATATTTTAGCAACACTTTTATATTTTGCAAGGATTTCTATAAAAAAGATCTTCTTTGATGATTAATTGTTTCTGATACCAGACAAATACAAGAAAAATAGCAAGTTCAATCAAGTCTATAAATTTTTGAGGCAAAAGTACAATTCTACAAAAGACATATTAACTGGGTCTTCATGTTTCCAGTTAATTCTTTAAATCATAGGTCACATAATCTGGAAAATTCCACTGTACACTCATGAGAGAATGAGAATGAAAATGGCAGTTAATTATCTTACTATTATTATGAAAATATTTTTGCTCTTGTTGACCCATTGATCTAATAGAGACTACAAAAGACTTTTTAATCCACCCTGGGAAAGGGTGTTTTCACACTGGGATTTCCCCACATCAATTAATTCACAAATTCAGGCAAAAAATTATAAATATATTTGACAAAACAAAATGTTGAGTAAAAGAAAATGAATGCTTCAAAATTAATAGAAGAAATAGTGATGATTAAATGCTTAAACTGGTATCATGGAAAGATAGACTTTTGTAATACCGAGGGTTTTGTATTTGTTATTATTCTTTGATGAAAACTCCAGTTTAGCATATCTATAGCATCTATTTCTGGTCAATATATTCCTGGAAATATTCTAATTTTGAAGACTTTATAGTATGGTTTAGCTTCTGTAAGATATTCTCTTTTTTTAAAAATAAGGTTATAAAACAGACTGATTTAAAGGTGCATTATAATTAGCTGCTGAATATGTTAAAAGGATAGATTATTCTCCATGAATCACAGAGCTCACTTTGTGTCATTCCCCATTCTAAACTGCCAGCTTAATTTCTCCTCATTTTTCACCACAAGAGCCTTTTTTTATTATGCCAATAAGGTGACTCCTGAGATGTAATTGTCATGAAATAGGCACACCTTTGTGAGAGAATGAATTATAAATAGTTTTATTTCAAACTTTGAAATAATCTGGAGATGTGATTATTTGATTGGAGGTAGCTGAGGAAATCTACCTGACAAGCAAACTTATTGGGAAAAAAATTCCTGGACCTAGTGGGTATTTGACAAACATTCATAAAGCAAATGTAGAAAAATCTAAAAAAAAAGTTGAGCAATAAGATGAGAATGCAAAATAGTAATAGATGTTACTGACGATGTCTTTCCAAAAGGCAGAAGAACACTATCTGAAGGAATAAGTACTTTCCAGTCCTCTGGATTATAGCTGGCATTTGATTTAAAAAAAAATGTTTAGAGCCCTTTAAATAATTGACAGTGTATATAGTAAAAAGAATCAGGCATTTGTCTACTAGTTACCAGTTTATAAAATTCTTTTATCATAGTACTCTTGCAAAAGTAACTCAAGCAGGAAATCTTACCCCCATCATAAAGGATGTCCAACACAGTCTAAATGGAAGAGGAATTTCCATTAGATGGTGATTTCCTCCAGGTGTTCCTGTTTGGAAATGATATTGTGTTGATGGGATCATCAAAACCCAAAACATCATGAAATATCCTTATTGTGATATGTAGTTACACTAAAGGGTTTGGTATGACTAAACACGGGAAAAAACAAGTGGATTATGATCCCTTTTATGTTGACTATGAAATGCCATTCATCAGATAAACCATACAAGTAATAGTACATCGGTACATATGTCTTGCCCAGACATTTTATGAGGACAAAGATAGGACCCAAAATTCAACAAAAGGAGAGCAGATATGTCATTCTTTGGAAAATTACATATTACTGAGGCAGCTGGGTGACTCAGTGAATTGAGAACCAGACCCAGAGACAGGAGATCCTGGGTACAAATCTATCCTCAGATACATCCTAGCTGTGTGACCCTGGGCAAGTCACTTAACCCTCATTTCCTAGCCCTTATTGCTCTTTTGCCTTAGAACTAATACCCAGTATTGATTCTAAGACAAAATGTAAGAGTTTAAATGAAAAAAAAAAAAGAAAATTACATGTTACTTATAATGACCTCAACCTTCTCTCAGGGACAAAGATTGATCATTTTTAGAGCAATATTCTTTTAGTTATGCTGGATGATTATGAATCATGAAATACTAGTTTCTGAAGAATTTAAGCTGACTGCCACTTAGAGAACAATGGAGAAATATGGAAGGTATGAGCAGTTTATGACATATAACAAATAATGGACTGAAAAGACATAAAAAGGTAATCAAATAAATATATGATTGAAAAAGGGAAGATGGGCTAGACATATATTGAGGACTTATGAACAGCCTATATGATATATTTGTATCTATACAATATCAAGAAAGCTACAGGAAGACCCCTCAGGATGTTTAGTGGGTCCCTTGGGGAGGAGTTATGTTGGGGAACAGATAGGAGTTGCACAGAATGGATGAGATGTAATACATGCCATTGGAAGATAGTTGATGTTGATGAGATCCAAGAAAGTATAATTTTTTAGCTAAAAAAAGTGAGAAAATAATTTATTCAAAAAAACAAAAATTAGTTTGAAACCAGGACATTCAAAGATCTTTCCATTCTGTCATATATCTTTCTATTCAAGCGATAGTTTGGCTAGAAACACTGGTAGAATTGTCAGTTCCTTTAAAAAACATTAAAACTGACAATTCTGCCAGTGTTTCTAGCCAAATGTCACCTGGAAATAGGAGTATCTAAGACTTTATCATCAGTGAGAATTCCACCTTCAACCTAATCTCTGTCCTAGATCTTCTCTATTACAATTTTAAACACATTTGTTGAAAGTAACTTACAAAATTTATGCTTTACCTGATATTAATTATTGAAGTTTCATTAAACAGTTATCTCTCTTTTTTAATGGGATAAGAAATTATGCATAAATGTGCATGCCTATATCTGGTGGCAGGGGGACGTTGCCTTTAAGTTGGTATTTTTCTCTACTGACTTAAAAATATTGTGAATAAATAGGAAACCTGGAGAGATATTTTGTATCCTACATCTTTCAGTCAATTGTGTATTTTACATTGTCTTCTATGGAATAGGGCTTTTTTATTCTCCTTGTAGACCTTTAACAAAGATATCTTAGATATGTGTAGGCATATAGACCCATTTAAAATTGTTTTCTCAATAATAAAATCAGAAGTTTTTTTCTATAATTTTGATATCATTTGGGTCACTTCCAACACGTATTTCCTCTATATACATTTAGTATAATCCCATCTTTGTTTTCTTTCTACATCATCTATAAATAAGAGTGGGACTGTACATGTAGAACCTAAGTATAGTAGCTTCATTTTTCTTCATGTTAAAAAAGATTTTTACTTATTTAAAACTGAAGGTCTTTCCCACCTTTTCTCAGTTTGTGATTCTGCTTTCAGATTCATCCTAATGTACCACTGAGATGACTTTGCTTACTTTCATATATTGCCAAAATTTCTTAAACAGGTTCTGTGTTTCACCACTTCTCTCTCTTTTTTTTTTTTTTTTTTGGATTTTTTTTTTAAACCCTTGTACTTCGGTGTATTGTCTCATAGGTGGAAGATTGGTAAGGGTGGGCAATGGGGGTCAAGTGACTTGCCCAGGGTCACACAGCTGGGAAGTGGCTGAGGCCGGGTTTGAACCTAGGACCTCCTGTCTCTAGGCCTGACTCTCACTCCACTGAGCTACCCAGCTGCCCCCCACTTCTCTTTTTTTTATGATGCTTGTTCTTGTTCATCATCCATTATATTTGTCTATAGGATATTGTGAAGGGATTTAAATTCTAAACTGATAATGCCTTTTGGTGCCATATCTCAGTCAAAGATGTGCTTTAACAATTTTCAGTCCTTTTTTCTTGTTTTTCATGGCAACTACTTTACATTGGTTGCAATTCTGTATGAAATAACAATAACAATGCAGTTGGTCTCTGTAATTTTTATCCTTCATCCACTTTTTAGTATCAACAATTTCATTATATGATTTTTAAAATTTCATGATGTACAGTTTTTCTTATTTTTATACTTTTTTCTAGCTTTGTACTAATTTTTATCTTTAGCAGATTGGTGGCTTTTTTGTTTACAGATCGCTTTTATGCAGTGATATTTAGTGCTTACCATATGCAACAACTTTTTTTTCTTAAACAAAAGCTTCTATATTATATAAAGATGAGGCCTATATGTGGTATATTTTTTCTTTTTTCTTTTTTCTATTTTTTTTCTATTTTCTATTTCCTTTTTTCTATTTTCATTCCTTGGTCTGGATCCATACTTCTTAAGATATTTTTGTTTGCTTTTGTTCTCTTCACCTATCCCCATCTTTCCTTTGAAGTCATTTCATATTATAGTATATGTTGATGGAATTTAGAGAATCCTATTGTTCAAAAAGTTTATGACTTCTTTTTTGCAGCAAATGATAGACAAATTGCAATTTTTGTGTTATTTTTGCTAATAATTATAAAAAATGCTAAAATACAAGATCACCCAATAGTCAATGGAATGTTATTTCTTTGTATGCAATAACATGTTCTAATTCTGTCTCTAGATGCATGACAAAAAACAAAACAAAACTACTCTACCAACTGTTTGATTCACACCTCCAAGGAAAATCTTGAATCATCCCTGCTGTTAGGTTTTTCTTTAGTTTTCCATTTCATTAATTTTTTGACTCACAACTAACAATCATTTTTTTTCTCTCTTTCTCCCTCACCACTGGAGGAAAAGGAAAGGAAAGTTATATCTTTGTATCAGTTGGGCACAGTCAAACAAAGTGATTCTCTAATTGGTCCTAACTTAAAATGTATCACATTGTGCAGTTATAGTCTATTACCACTATCAGGAGGAAGGTAGAATTTTTCACCATCAGTACTCTGAAATTATGTTAGATTCTGACATTAATCAATATTCTCAAAGTTGTTTGTACTAACAATTTATTGCAATTGTTGGATTGGTTTCTTATTTCTGCTCACTTCATTCTGTGTCTGTTCATAAAAGTCATTGTTGGTTTTTCTAAAACTCTTAGTTTTATTGTTTCTTAAAGCACAATAATAATGAGGACTATGGGATGTTCGAGGAAGATTAACACCTTTGTTATGAGGCTTGCTCAGCCTCTATAATGCTTTTCATTAATATTTGGTATTTACCTTTCACCTGACTCTCATCTGTGACTCCAAGAAGCTGAAGCATGAATAATGGTCACATTTTGATAAAACTGTCTTAGTAAGTGGGCTAAACCAGATTGAGGGTAACTGATAGGCTTTAAATCCATCAGTGAGTCTACCCTAAGCACATGAAGACTTCTCTGTTTGGAATGGGTGGCTGAGAACAATTTGTACCAATGTCCATGAAGGCAGTTGAAGCAGGCACTAGGGTACTTTGGTCAGACATTAAAAATATTGAGGTCATCCATGGCATCTTGGGTCCTCACCAGTTGTCCTGACTTTGTCTTGCCATTGGACTCTGAAAGAGAGAGTGAAATTGATGACTTTGTGTAATTCTGTTTCACTTAAATCCAATTCACTGCAAGTCAAGACATTATCCTGTGATGCCATTGGTCCTCTTCAAAAAGGAAGGACAAACAACAGAAACAATTTTGTTATATCCATCTATCATAACTTGCTCAAACATTCCCCCGTTGATGACCAACCTCTTAGTTTCCAGTTCTTTGATGCTACAAAAAAAAAGAGCTGCTATAAATATTTTTGTACTTTTTGGCCATAGTTTCAAATTGTTTTTTGCGTAATGCCTAGAGCAGTTCACGACTCCACTAACAAAGCACTCATGTGTTTGTTTTCTTGAAGGTCTAAAAACTTCTGTCATTTTCATTGTTGTCAGTTTGGCTAATCTGATGAGCATGAAATAGAAGCTAAGATTTTTTTTATATTTTGCCTTTTCTAATTATTAGAAATTTTGAACATTTTTTCATAAGGTAATTGATGGCTTGTATTTCTTGCCCTGACAATTGCTTCTTCATAGGCATTGACAGTTATCTATCAGATGAGGAATGACTCTTATTCTTATAAATTTGAAACAATTCCTTTCAGGAATTTTTTAGGAATTTAGGAAATGAGACATTTATTAAAGAAACTTGTTGCAAAAATTATTCCCCTCCCACTGACCTGTTTTCTTTATAATCTTACCTGCATTAGTTTGTTTGTGCAAGGTTGTTTTTTTTTTAATTTTATGTGATCCAATTTGTTCATTTTTTGTTCTATTTTCTTTATCTGTTGTGAATTCAGGAACTCTTCTACTATCATGATTTGAAAGGTAATTTCTCCTTTGCCCCTCTAACCCTAATAGCAGCCAGGTGTCCAGGTGGATAGAGATCTTGGCCTAGAGTTAGGAAGATCTTAATTCAAATTTGTCTTAAGATGTGTATACATACATGCTATGTGAAACAGTCACTTAACCTGTTTTCCTTCAGTTTTCTCATCTGTAAAATGAATAGAAATAATAGATTTAGACTTCCGGGTTAAGATGGCGGCAGAGTAAGAAGCAGCTCTTAACCTCTCCTGACCAAAACACACAAAACTCCTCAAGGGGACATAAAAACAAGTCCAGACGAACGGAGGAACCCCACAACAGGGCACAGCGTGGAAGGTACGTGGAATCGAGACATTTCCAGGCTATAAAGGGCTCTCACTTAATCGCGGGCTGAGCAACCGCCCCACCCCCACCCCCTCCACACTCATCTATAGCTCCGAACCCAGCTAAAAAGAAATAGAGCAAGTTTGGGGCACCCATCGAGTCATCAGCAGCTCCGGGACCTGTTCCTGAGAGCAGCAAGACTTAGGACCCCATTAAGTCAAAAAACGCACGCGAAATCTGAGCGCGGGAGCAGAGAGTGGAAGCTGGGCGCAGGCGTGGGTGGAGGCAGACACAGCCAGGAACTAAAGCTCTGAAAACCTGAGTGGGGAACTAGTGCAGACAGGTATACGACTGTGGAAGCAGCGCCCTGAGACTTGTAAAGGAACCTCCTGCAGAGGATCAAGCAAGGGGGTCCACCAGGGGGCTTGACCTTGGAAAAAACCAGAACTCAGACCTCAGGAACCAATAGACCACGAACAGACACTGAGCCGAGGATAAATCTGAGAAGCTGCTGGGCTAATGATGGCTACTCAGTCACAGGAAGTTCAGAAGAGAAAGAATAATAATAACAAGAAAAAGAAGTCTTTAACACTCGACAGCTTTTACACAGAGAAAATCCAGACAACCGAGCAAACAGAGGAGGAGAACAAACAAGCATCCAGACCCTCCTCAAATAAGGAAAACTCCTCACAAGCTATGGAAGAGTTCAAAACTGAGATTTTGAGGAAAATGGAAGAGATCTGGCAAGAAAATAACAGTTTAAAAGGTAGAATCTTGCAACTGGAAAGTGAGGCTCAGAAACCAAATGAACTGATAAGCAAATTGAACACCAGAAATGACCAGATTGAAAAGGAATACCAGAAGATTATGGCCAAATACCAGAAGATTATGGCCGAAAACCAGAAGATTAGGGCCGAAAATCAATCCCTAAAGGCTAGAATTGAGCAACTGGAAGCTAATGATCTCTCAAGACAACAAGAACAAATAAAACAAAGTCAAAAGACTGAAAAAATAGAAGGAAACATGAAATATCTCAATGAGAGAGTGACAGACCAAGAAAACCAGTCTAGAAGAGACAATT
>NC_058132.1:563012717-563081093 GCF_016433145.1 Gracilinanus agilis | reverse complement strand
CCTTCTAATTTTGGTAGCATTGGTTTTGTCTATACAAAAACTTTTTAGTTTAATGTACTCAAAATTATTTATTTTACATTTTGTGATTTTTTCTAACTCTTGCTTGGTTTTAAAATCGTATCCTTCCCATAGATCTAGTAGGTATACTACTCTGTGCTCACCCAATTTACCTATAGTTTCCTTCTTTATATTCAAGCCATTCACCCATTCTGAGTTTATTTTGGAATAGGTTGTAAGATGTTGATCTAAACCCAATCTCTTCCGTACTGTTTCCCAATTTTCCCAGCAGTTTTTGTCAAATAGTGGGGTTTTGCTCCAAAAGCTGGGTTCTTTGAATTTATCGAAAACTGTCTTGCTGAGGTTGCTTACCCCTAGTCTATTCCACTGATCCTCCCTTCTGTCTCTTCGCCATTACCATATTGTTTTGATGACCGCTGCTTTATAGTATAGTTTGAGATCTGGTACTGCTAGGCCCCCTTCCTGCATGTTTTTTTTTCATTAGTTCCTTTGATATTCTTGATCTTTTGTTCTTCCAAATGAACTTTGTTATAGTTTTTCCTAATTCAGCAAAAAAGATTTTTGGTAGTTTGATAGGTATAGCACTAAATAGGTAAATTAATTTGGGTAGGATTGTCATTTTTATTGTTAGCTTGTCCTACCCATTAGCACTCAATGTTTTTTTCCAACTATTTAGATCTAGTTTTAATTGTGTGGAAAGGGTTTTGTAATTGTGTTCGTATAATTCCTGTGTTTGTCTTGGCAGATGGATTCCTAAGTATTTTATATTGTCTAGGGTGATTTTAGATGGAATTCTCTTTCTTACTCTTCCTGCTGCTATGATGTGTTGGAAATTATAGAAATGCTAATGATTTATGTGCATTTATTTTGTATCCTGCGACTTTGCTAAAGTTGTTCATTATTTCCACTAATGTTTTAGTTGATTCTCTAGGATTTTTTAAGTATACCATCATATCATATATAAAGAGTGATAGTTTAGTCTCCTCGTTGCCTATTTTAATACCTTCAATTTCTTTTTCTTCTCTAATTGCTACTGCTAGTATTTCTAGTACAACGTTAAATAATAGAGGTGATAATGGGCATCCTTGTTTCACTCCTGATCTTATTGGGAAGGTTTTTAATTTTCTCCATTGCAGATGATGTTTGTTGATGGTTTATATATATATATATGTATATGCCATTTATTATTGTTAGGAAAGGCCCTTCTATTCCTAAACTTTCTAGTGTTTTCAGTAGGAATGGGTGTTGTATTTTGTCAAAAGCTTTTTCAGGGGGGCAGCTGGGTAGCTCAGTGGTTTGAGAGTCAGGCCTAGAGACGGGAGGCCCTAGGTTCAAATCTGACCTCAGATACTTCCCAGCTATGTGACCCTGGGCAAGTCACTTGACCCCCATTACCCACCCTTACCACTCTTCCACCTAGTAGTCAATACACAGAAGTTAAGGGTTTAAAAAAAATTAACAAAAAAAAGCTTTTTCAGCATTTATTGAGATAATCATGTGGTTTTTATTGGTTTGCTTGTTGATTAGTCCTTATTTTTTAATCCTTTTTAATTTTATTGGGTAATGGCCTGAACTCAGATAAGATGATCTGTTTCATCTGCCTGTGACACATGCTAGCTATATGATTCTAAGCAAGTCATTAAAATTTTCAGTCTTTCTCTGGAAGCTCCTTAATACAGTAAAAGGCAGAACTGTTACTGATCTGTGCTGGTAGAAGGGATTTTCTCTTCAAGGAGTACGTTATATGTATGAAATTGAAGGTGCAAAAAAAAAAAACATTAAAAAATGTATCTCCAAAGGGTATGCGTTTAAGAATTATAATTCCTGAAAGATTATGTGTAGCTAATAACAGAAAAGATACACAATGCTTTATAATGTACAAAGCATTTTCTCTTTATCACTATATCACATTATTAAAATAATCTCATGAAACAGGTAAATTACTATAAAAGGAATTAATATTTCCAAAAGCAGATGAAATGTTTTAAGGATTGCAAGTGTCTTGTCAAATGAGATAATAGACTATTTGGGAAAAGTTTGCCATAGTCGCCTTCTATAAACAGTTAACACAGCCAAACATTGCCAAAGGTCCTCAATAATACTTCCTAGCACTTTGAGAATATACCGGCATAATATATAATCTCCCGTTGGAAAGAGAGACTAATGGGCACTTGAAAAAGCAAGTTGTCTGTTGTACTTCAGCACTGATTAAAATAGCTATAAGTAAAATAGTACAGTTCATAAATCAAGTTTGCTAACTAAAACAACGGAAACTGTACTGTCTGCAAAGGAAATCTCACTCTAAACAATGTGGCCATGCTACAAAAAAGACACACATAAAAAGAAAGGAAATCACTGAAGTAATTAAACATGGACACACAGACTCACAACAACTCACCCAGCTGGATGTCCAGATGCTTGAGGAAACTGGTGGTTCTTGATCTTAGGGAGTGCTTAATTAGAATACAAATAAAAAAAATATTCTTCCAGATCCCTTTAGCGAAAAAACAGGAGCTAAGAGGGAATCAGCCTTTATTCTTCCCAAAAAGTTGACAAATAAATATTTGCTAAAAGCTTGAATAACCAAAGAAGAGAAAAAAATGTTGGTCGTTTGAAGTTCAGCAATGATATACTTTTTTCATTGTATAAACACATACTTACCTTGATTTTTGAGGTTTGAATAAATAACTACATCTTGCAGGCTTTTTTTAATGCACTCAAACTATTACACAGAGATAAAAAAGCACATGCTTATTATACATTTATGTATCCAATAAATTCAATTCAATAAAGTAAATAATAAGTTTCTGCTACATCATGGGCTCACTGTTTTCCTGGATTCAAGAAAGGTGATGAGAATATAAAAACAGAAACAAGATAGTCTCTGCCTCTAAGGAGCTTACATTCTACATTTTTCTTCCATTTTGCTCTCACAAAATCCTTGGTAAAAACATATCTTTTAGAGGATCGTAAAGTCTATTTTGGAAGTATTGTATTATGCATATTTTGCATAGAGTATTTTCTGATTTGTATCCTGGTGGTATTTCTATGTGATGGAATAATGTGGCTAAGAGAACCCAAAGGTAAATCTCCAACTTCCAACAAAGAATTTATAAACAGAAACAAGTAAGATATAATTTTATATATACATTTTTCAAATGATGCATTCTCTAATGGGGAAGAGAAGGGAAAGAGTTCTGGGTATTTTAAGATGTAACTAATAAATTTTTTAAAAATTTCATATATTCAGGGGCCAGTTAGGTGGCTCAGAGGATTGAGAGCCAGGTCCAAAGATGGGAGGTCCTGGGTTCAAATCTAACCCCAGACACTTCCTAGTTGTGTGACCCTGGGCAAGTCACTTGACCCCCATTGCCTAGCCCTTACCACTCTTCTGTCTGATTCTAAGATAGAAGGTAAGGGTTTAAAAAAAATTCATATATTCTAATACTTATAAAATTTTTCATTACCCTTTTAAGGTTTATGATATCTATGAGATACTCCCAATATCTTTACTAGCAGAAATAGAAAAGTGAGGTAGTTATCCAGATAACTGGAGCTAAAATATAATTCTCTATTATCTTTATATTTCAAGAGAATGATTTTGACCTAAAATAAATAAAATTATTTCCCAGGCCCTCATTTTATTTCCAGGTTGATCAATTCATAAAGTAGATTACTCTAGAAATTGATGCAATATTTTCACTGTAGAATTCTGGATTATACACATATATATAATCATATATGTATATATAATATTTTCAACCATTCATTAAGCATTTATTTAGCACCTGCTAAGTACCAGACACTCTTCTAAGTACTGGAGATTCAAAGAAAGGCAAAATATAATATCTGACATTGAGGAGCTCAAAATCTAATGGACAGACAACATTCAAACAAGTATAGACTAACAAGCTGTATATAGTGGGGGGGAAAGAGAGAAGAGAGGAGGCATTGAAATTACAAAGGTCTGGAAAATAAAACTATTAAAATGTGACATTTTAGCTGGGACTTGAAGGAAGCCTGAAAAGCCAAGAGACAGAAATGAGAGAGAGATCCAGGAATGAGGGACAGTCAGGGGGAAAGCCTAGAGAGAGAGAGAGATTGAGTGACTGAGTACCCTGTTTGGAGAAGAGCAAAAAGGTCAGTGAGGGGTACATATAGGGAGAAGTAAGTCATAAGAAGTCATAAGAAGACTGGTAAGGTAAAGGGTATGGAACAAGTTATGAAGACTTTGAAAACCAAAGAGAAGATTTTATAATAAATTCTAGAAGTTGTGGAGAGTGTGTGTAAGAGTGGAGTGGAGTGGAGGGGATAATATGGACACAAATGTGCCTAAGGAAAATGACTTTACTGGATGAATGGGGGATAGAAGAGAGTGGGGAGAGATTTTAAGTAGACAGATCCATCAGGGGGTTATTGCAATAGTTCAGGCATGGTGATGAGAATCTGTACTAGAGTGGTGCTCATATCAAAGGAGAGAAGGGGAATATATGAGTTGCTGCAAAGGTGAAATTCACTTTGGAGAAGAGAGCAAAAATGACTACCTTTCCTGGGACTATGGAAATGTGTTTAAATTCTTTTGTAAAGGTAGCACATAGGCTACCTACCATGTAAGTGTTGCACTAAAAAATACATGTACCTCCAAAAGGAGACACTTTGGATAGGGAAGGACCTAGATGGATTGGTGGTGAAACACCCACCTAGGGACCTTCCCAGGGCCAGTGAAGCGCAAACTCCTTGAGACTATATGAAAAACAAGTTTGTTTTACTTATTAAGGTTAGGGAAATGATAGGTAAGATTCAAAAGGTCCCTATCTCTACAAAACTCTGTATCCACCCACTTTCTACACTCCTCTCACAAGGAAGCCCTTCTGGTCTTCTTAAACCTTTCTTATCAGCTCTCTGATCTTTCTAAACCCCCAAACCCATCCGACTGACTATCTATACTAAGAATCTCAAATTATTAATTTACTAATCTCAATTGTCTCTAAAAGGGGCTAGTGAGAATGGGCTCACAAAATGGACTGAGTCCTTTCCTAAGCCTAGGGTTGGCTTCTTGGGTAAAAACCCAAAGTCTCAGATGTTAAACCTTTTGGTTTACCTTAGCCAAATTATCACAGCCAAATTGTCCACAGCACTACAGGGAAACTCAGATCTCCTCCTAGGTATCTCCTAAGCCCAAACCCTCCTAGTTACTCCACGAAACTAGTCAAGTTACAGGAGCTGATGGAGCAGGTTATCCCTTCCAACTCAGGGAAAGGACAGTTTTGTAATGGCAGTTAATATCAGTTAACTCCCAAAAGCCTCCTCTGCAATGCCTTCTCTTCTAGAATCTTTTCTCAGAGTTTGTGGCTGAATTTTCCTCTCTCTCTTTTAGAGAACTTTTACGTTTTCCCCTTTCCCTTATCCTTACAGCACAACTCTATAATATCTATTATTTTGGTTGCTAATATTAGTAAGATTTACCTTAACATGTTCTAAACATAGTAGTTTTTAATTAGCAGAACTTTTGGATTCAGAAGCATGTGAACATACAAATGTAAGGAGAGACACAGAGAAGCAGTTCTGCTATATGAATTTCCTTAAACTTACTATGCTATCCAAGAATAGCTCAATGGATAGAGAGCCAGCCCTGGAGACAGGAGGTCCTGGGTTCAAATCTGTCCTCAGACACTTCCTGGCTGTTAAGTCATTTAACCCCCCATTGCCTAACCATTACTTCTTTTCTGCTTTAGAACCAATCCATAGTATTGATTCTAAGGATCAAGGTAAAGGTTTTTGATTGTGTTTTTTTAAGTCACTATGTTATGAAAAATCATACAATAAAAATCACAGAGGCTACTTTTTGAGAAAATGGAGTTAGAGGCACAATAATAAAAAATGTCATCAGTGACATATTTAAAAGAATGGGAATTTAATAAAAAAGAGTAGCACAGTTTTATGCATGCTAAATGGTTTTTAAAAATACATGACTACTATGATAAATAGTGACAATGTCCAGGGCCTCCAGCTGCTGTTCAGTCAGTGCCCACATTCCCACTGGGCCCTGAGCTGGCAGGGTCAATTTAATGTGAGCAAAGAGGGAAGAATCTTGGTGGACTGCTGAAGCTCCTGGGGCTAGGGCCTCGGGCATGGTGGAAGATGGAGGAGGGCATAAGGAGCTGCCAGCCCTTCTCAGCCCACAATTCCACTGCCCTGGAAGATAAATAATAAACATGGTACTTTGCCATGAAAAAGATCTTGGGTTTGCTTGTAGAAGTAGGTATGGAAAGTAGCTTGTGAGTTATTGTGAATCGGTTATCCAACCTGACATAATAACACATGAGGGCAACTGAAAGAACTGATAGACATTTGAGGTGTGAGCATTTTGTGCTTGGTTTAGATCACTTCATCTGCTTCAGTTTCCATTTCTCAGAGAAAAAAAATCTCACAGAAGTGAATGTGAATGTCGAGTAACATATAAAATTGTTCCCCAATATATCAATTGTATTAGAACAGTTTCACATTTTCAAGACAAGTGCTATAGAAGAATTGACTGTGTGTGTATATATATGTATGTACATATACACAAACATGTTTATATATGTATTTTGTGTATATGTGTTACTGTATATTCATGAATGTATTGTGTACATGTGTACACATAAGCATATATATTACATGTGTTATATATACTCTTACATTATTCAAGTATTAAGGATTTTACTAGGTATAGATATTATCTCCACTGATGGCAACCTCTTTTTCTCCTTGTAGATAATGTTTGTAAGTTGTAGGAGCTGAAGAATTACTCCGTGTTGATGATTCTCTATGAAAATGATAATTTCTTTGTAAAAAGGGATTTGTCAATGTCTTTCCAAATTGGTTGAACTTTCCACATCCTACAATCTACAGAATTTCTTTGGAGGATTTAGGATCACCTCCATGCCATGATGAAGTATTTTAATGGAAATTCAGGGCTTATCAATCTAGATCTGGAGGAATGGACAGTGTAGTACAGAGAGGGGGGACATAGCAGTTTTGCAGGCTTTGGCTGAGTTCTAATGTCAGTTAGGAGTTTAGAATCTTGGAAGAAAGTTTCAGTTGGACCTGGGAACTTGTGGAGAGGACCAGGGCCAGCTGAGTTGCTTCTTCTCCTGCTTGAGATTGAAAACCTAGCCTAATTTTGGAGTGTTTTTTGAGATTTGTTAATTTAGATAAACCCTTTGAATCTTCATACTCTACCTCATTTCCATACCTTCCTTTCCCTTACCTAAATGTCTGATAGGAGTAAATAAGGAGATTGAAATCAGAGAGTAGTTTCAAATCTGCGAGAGTTCAGCTCTACTCTTGCAGTACTTTATCTAGAGAGGTTTGGTAGCCATCATCATAATCCCTTTTGATTTCAAAATCACCTTCAGAGCTGAGTCAAGGCAGAACCTTGCTCAAACTCCATTCCCCACCTGAGGTTTCTTTAAGTAACTGTTAGGGCTTCCTTTAAACCTTTTACCCTGACAGTCTAACCTTGAGAAGACAATAAACCCCTTTTGTGTTTAAAACAGACCTTTCAGTTACTTTATCAGTTAATTAGTAAGAGAAGGGAAGAAGAGGAATAGAACCAACATACTATTGGCTTGAGGGAAGCCGGGGTTTCCATCTTGAAGGAAGGTGTAACTGCAAAACAAGTCCCTTCCTTTGAAATTAACTAAAGCCTGTAGTTAATTTCAATCAGTCTATTTCCCTTCAGTTTGTCTTTAGTCTAAGTCCTAGTCTATAAGCCCTGCTGCTCTTTGCCTGTTTAGATTAATTCATCTTCTCCCTGGCAAACCTTGTTACCTGAGTGTTATACTCCCTGACTTCAGCCTCATAATATATCCTGCATCTCAATATTACATCCTACCTAATTCCCATATTACCTCCCTAGCAATTCCCTGACAACATCCCTTCCAAATCCCCATAACAACAGAGGCATCCTGGTCTAATGCCTTCATTTTAAAGTTGAGCCATAGAAAATTTAACTCATTTGCCCAGGTACGAAATGCCTGAGTTGTGTCTTGAACCCATATTCTCTACTCCAAATTCTCCATGTGTGCCACTCTTAATAGTACTAACTCGCATTTTCAATCTTAAGATCCATGAAGCATTTTTTATCATATGTCCATAAGCATGAATATTATAAAAACAAAGAACTCCCCAAAACAGACAATGAATATTGTCTGAACAACAGAACAGAAAAGAAATGACTTGCCCAGAGACATTCAGCTAAGAAGAGGTGAGATGTGAGCCCAAACTCATGGAACAGTGGAAAAAACACAGGCCTTAGATTCAGAGGACGAGGGTTCAAATTCCCTCATAGATGATTACTCTGTGATCAGGAGAAGGCAATTAATCTCATTGTACAGCTGTTTCCATCAGTAACATAAGGGGGCTGGTTTACATGGCCTTTGAGCTCTCAAGTTCTAGATCAATGATCCTGTAACCCCCAAACAGGTTTTTGCTATTATGCCTCATTGTGTCAAGAAATAAAAATAATAATGAAAAATTGTTTTGTAAAACATGATTACAGTTTTCAAATGAGAACATTATGTGCTGGAAATATTTTTAATGAGAGTCATATGTGTTAATCACCATTTAAAATATTGCTTAAAATCTTTAAGGAACTCAGATATATCTCTGGACCTTTATTAAAGTTATAGAATCAAGTAACCTCAAAGGAGAGTAGGTAGGTGGCACAAGGGATAGAGCACTGGACCTGGTCAGGAAAACCTGAGTTCAAATCAGGCTTTGGACACTTATCAGCTATGTGGCTCTGGCCAAGTGACTTAACTATGTTTGCATCAATTTCCTCCTCTGCAAAATAAGCTGAAAAAGAAAATATCAAACCATTTTAAAATCTTTGCCATCAAAAGCTCCAAATGAGGTCATGAAGAATTGGACATGACTGAAATGACTTAATAACAACAAAAACCTCAGAAAAAAAGGTAGAAATCAGGAATGAGGGCACATTATAATGGATAGCTGGTAAAGTTGCAATTTGGAAACTTGTGCCATTCTCTCCTGATTTCAAGTCCAATCTTGTTAATAATATACTACACTGACTCCCTTTTACTTGATATTTACTTTAAAAAAATAATGTATCCAAAGTATAGCTTTACTTATTATCTTGTTAAAATTGATAAAAATAGTTTCAATAGAAGACTGTGATGAATAATATTTAATTAATCTGAAACAAAAAAATCATTTGAGTATAAAATCACTAGGTACAAGTCTTACCAAATTGAATATTAAGATATATATCTATGTAAATCTCTTTGGGCATATTTTTGTTTACACTCCTCAGAGAATGAATTAGAAAACAATAGTGTAAAGAGTGAATATCTTAAAGGAGAAGAACTATTAAACACTTCTATACTTCCAAGAGTTAAGATTGGTATAGATGCTCTTCCATCAACTCAGGTCACAATGTCTCCAGGCATTAATAGCTGGACTTTGAGGTTGCTGTGACAGAAAAGTTCACTGGCTTATAACTAATATGATAATATTTTTTTGAATTTAGCTTAGTTTTTCCCTGAGATGAAAAAGCATTCATCACATTACTCATATCTGAATTCTTCTTGAGTAGGCAGGGATGACCAGAGTTTATAGTCAAATATAGTCTTTAAGAATGTGTTCCATATTCCATGTGAACCGGAACAACCACCAGAAATTGATGCAGAGTGAAAGGAGAAGAACCAGGAAAACCTTATGCACAGAGACCGATACACTGTGGTACAATCAAATGTAATAGACTTCTGTACTAGCAGCAATGCAATGACCCAGGACAATTCTGAGGGTCTTATGAGAAAGAACACTATCCACATCCAGAGGAAGACCTGTGGGAGTAGAAACACAGAAGAAAAACAACTGCTTCATCACATGGGTCGATGGGGATATGATTGGGGATGTAGACTCTAAATGATCACCCTAGTGTAAATATCAATAATATGGAAATAGGTCTTGATTAATGACACATGTAAAACCCAGTGGAATTGCTCATTGCCTATGGGAGGGGGTGGGAGGTGTTGAGACAAAGAACATGAATCATGCAACCACGGAAAAATTTTCTTAATTAATCAATAAAAAATTTAAAAATTTAAAATAAAAAAAACGTGTTCCATGATATGGTATCAGAATTAAACTGTAGATACAGAAGCATATAATCTTAGAAGAATATACATATGCCATAAAGTCATCCTTAAAGCTATTTAAAATGAATTAAATGGAAAATTGCATATAGAGGTAAAGTTCCTGAAGGGATTCTAATCTTGAATTAGGGTTATTTTAGAGTTTTTTCCTTTGGGTTAAGGTATTCAGCATCTACTCTGCAATTTAGAAAGTTACCTTGGGGCTTGGAGAGGTTAAGTGACTGACCAGGTTCATTCAACTAATATATTCAAATCTTAGCCTTGTACCCAGATCTTTCTAATTCCTAGACCAGTGATCCATCTAATATATATGTACTATCTTTCAAGTATTTGTATCTATATCAAATTCACACATATGTACATATTGTATACACAGAAATAATACATATATGTATGCATCTATATAAATACACACATATACACATACATACTATTCTTTCTTTCTTGTTATGATTTTAAGAAGGAAATAAGTTAGCTCAGTGTCTGTGGTATTAATGGACTTCAGATTAATTTAGTAGCAGCTTTTCTGAAGGACATATTTCTGCCCTTGTCTTTCAGTTATCTCAGTAATTGGCTCTCTTCAGTACATGAAAAATAAATAAACAAACCCTCGAATAGAACTGTACTGAATTTCTGTTACAGAATAGATCTGTAAATGAGATCTTCTGTGTAACAAATGTTTGCTTTACTATTTGAATAAGGATTTGCCCAATAAAAGTTGGAAGAAGATGAACCATTTCTTTTCTGTGTTGCATTCTCATTGCAAATGCTGCCATATGTTTGTCTAGGGTGTTAATGTGCTATATATGGCGTTGCCTTGCAGGGCTTCCTTTGGAGCCAATGAGTCAACACTCAATGGGAACTTGAGCCAGGGTGTTTGGGGAAACTGGCAGATTCTGTTGAGCCAAAGTAGATCTACACAGAAACACTGTGGATTTTGCAGGGGGGGTGGCAGTTAAACCTGTGTGGATTGTGAGAGGAGCATTGGATTTGGAATCAGAGAATTTTGGTTCTAATCCCACATTGGTCATTAGCTATTCGTGTAATTTGGGATTTAAACTTAAACTCTCAGGGCCTCAGTTTCCTCACCTGTAAAATGAGGTGTTTGGCCTGAATGCCCTTTAACCTATTACCTGTTTCATCTCAAAGAAGCACTTTTAAAAATGAAAACATTGTCAAATGTCATTTGCTTGAAAACTCCGGCAGGAGTTATAGGAAGGAAATTAGCTCAGGTCATTCAACAAATGATATTGCAGTGATGTTTACAAATTTACAAAAGGGTTAGTCATGATATATTAATATTATCATTGGGACAAGTTGTATGGGGGCCTTCATTATTCAGGATATACTTGTATCATGTTTGAGGGAATAGATCTACTACCTTCCAATTCTCTACTCTGGGATGGCTCTCCAGTAATGTATTTAATAATTAGATTTACTAAAATAACCTAATTGGAGGTGGCAATGTAATTCCATTATTAAACATAGCACCTGAGATCAAAATAATCTGAAAAATTATTGAAAATATATATGTTATCCTTCTCATTTCTTTAAGTAAATTACTATCAACTACTAGTGAATGCATAGAAATCCTCAGCAAACAATATTCTAAACCATGCCAACAATGTTAACTTACATTATATTGGAATATTATATTGCTTTCTATTATCTCATGAATCATGATAATTTTCATTCCAGCTTCCAAATATTTAACAGGATTCCAACTTATAAATAATATTAGTAATAATAACAATAATAATTTAAAAAGATTCTGTCACCCCCAGGATGCCTATGAAAATAAGTTTATGCTTGTCCATTTGAGTTTCTGAATCACTGAAGAAAGTGCGTTTCTCTCAACTACTGCTCTTTTCAAATTTAGTGAGGCATTGTTACATGCATTTTTTCAACAGGAGCACATTTTTGTAATCATTACTGAGAATAAAAGAAGAGAATGGCTACCAAGGCAATTTCACAGAGTTCAACATGGCTCTAATGTTGGTCATTTCAGGGAAACTGCCAATAGGCTCATGAAACCATAAACAGACCATTCATCCTGTATTTAGGGGAGAAATCTAACTTTCAGGATATCCAATTCCAACTTCAATTTATCTTCTTTTATGCACAAAGATGCTGTCTGGATTCTGACAGTTTACTGTCAATCCAATCCATTTCCATTCTGTAGATTATGGTCATTGATCTATTGAAAGGAGCTGTGCTTTATGAAAATGAGGGGTTCAAACACGCTTTCTTGTGAATTGAAGTTCTAATGTTGATTAAGAATCAGGGGGAAAAAAATCTCTGTACTTATAGCAAATAACTATTGAAATAAGAAAGAATAGTGCTCTTAATCATTTTTTTCTTGATTTCCAGATTTTTCTTTCATTGCCACATTTTGGATCAAATTTACCAAAATGATAGATATCACCTCAAATTGTTGGAGTACAAGATGCCACTGAAACTCCATAATGTCTCATTTGAAACTTCATTTGATTTCTGATACAGCATTTAAAATTTATCCTCAATCCAACAGCTGATATTCTATATCATGTAAGGCAAACCCACATCCTTAAGAGAGTATTGGAAACCTTTCTGTGGTGATGGGGTCTGGATAGGTTATTGCCTAAAGCTCTGTGACTTTGTTGTTTCTTCTGCTGGGGCCCTAGTGTTCCACTGAAGCCTGCATTCTGGCAGATGACAAGTGGGTAGTCAATCATTACTCCTCTAAACATAACCTGTACTCCAAGATTATTAAACTAGATATTGTCACCTGTACTTCTCTACTTCTATTGAGGGTGTTACTATATCCTTAGTTGACAAATTAAAATCTTAGTCATTCTTTTTTAAAAGGGCATTTTATTTTTCAATAATTACATATAAAATTAAAATTTAATATTCATTCAAATATTTTTTGTTCCAAATTCTCTCCTTCCATCTCACCTTCCCTTTCTTCCCTTCCCTTGAGATGGTAAATAATGAACAGGTTTTACTTGTACAATCATGCAAAACATTTTTCCATATTAGTCATTTTGTGAAATAGATCTTAAACAACAACAACAACAAAAAGGAAAGTGAAATATAGCATGTTTTTGTCTGTATTCAGACTCCATCTGTTCTTTCTCTGGAGGCTGATGGTATTTTTCATCTTAAGTCTTTGAGAATAGTTACATCATTCACCCCTGTTTATCATGCAGTATTGAGACTGTATACAAGATTGTTCTGGTTCTGTTCACTTCACTTTACATCAGTTTGTGTAAGTCTTTCCAGGATTTTCTGAAATCATTCTTTTCATCATTTATTACAGCACAATAAATAGTATCCCATTAAAATCATATATGAGAACTTGTTTAGCCATTCCTCCAATTGATGGACTAAATCCATTTTTCTCTCTTATGCTTCATAACCATGAGTTAACCAATTTTATTGATTCTACCTCTAAAATATATCTCTTACCCAATCATTTTTCTCTACTCGGAATCAAACTCTAGGTGATTCTTCCTCATATACTTTTAGGTGGGCTTCTAAGTCATTCTACCTGTTTCCAGTCTCCTCCCTTTCCAAAACAAAGTCTAATCTTCTCACTTTCCCACTCAGAACCCTTGAGTGGCTCCTTTTTTTTGCTTGAGAATCAAAACTCCATTGTCTAAAGCCCTCTAGAATCTGGATCCAACCAATTTTCCCAGCTATTATATCACATTAGTCTCTTTCATAATTCAATGGAAATGCTTGCCAAAATCTACTATTAGGTGTCTTGAAATCTCCATTCTATTTGCAGCAGTAATATATTATACATATGGTGTTTTCCCATGTCTGAGATGAATAAACCCACATCCCAGAATTCTTAGATCAGCACATAATCTCAAAGTTGTAGAAGTCATCTTGTCTAATCATGTTAAGAAGAATTTTTTTCTATACCATGCCTGATAAATTGTCTTTACTTAATAATTTCCAGCTTTTCCAAAGACAGACTATTCCAATTTATTTATTCTAATTATTAGAAAGTGTTGTTCCTATATCAATAATTAATTTGTTCCTTTGAAACCACTAAATAATATTTCTAGTTTTGTCCCAGAGAGAAGTCAAATAAATATAATTCCAATTCTACATGAAAACTTTTCAAATGAAGGAAGAAAGTCACCATGTCCCCTATGGAGAAAGATATATCTCCTTTCTGGGCTAAGTAGATTCATATCTTCAGCCAAACTTCATAGGGTATGAAGTCAAAACTCTTCCTTTTGGTCCAGATAAAATCTTGAGTGGGATCAACTGCAGTGTGAGGATTTGACATTTTTAATATTTGGTTTGGTAATATCTCTGAAAAATATTCTTTTTTTGGAAGTTAGATTATTATTTTTACCAATTATATGTTATAACAAATTTCCACATAAGTTTTCTGATGTTATGTGATTCCTATTTTCTCCCTCCCTCCTTCCCCTACCCCTGGAGCTGGCCAGCATTTCAATCTAGGTAATACATATATTATCATACAAAATCTTTTTTCCATATTATTTATTTTTGTAAGAGAATAATCATATGAAACCAAAACCCCAAGACAAAAACTCAAATAAACTTAGGTAAAAAATTACATGCTTTTATCTGCATTCTGACTCCAACAATTCTTTTTCTGGAGGTGGATAGCATTCTTTATCATAAATCCCTTGGAATTATCCTGCATCATTGTATTGAGAGTAGCTAAGTGAACATTCCACTGTATTGCTATTTCTGTGCACAACATTCTCCTGATTCTGCTTATTTATGAAAAATATTCTTAAATAATTTTTATGGATCAGTGATATGTATGATAGTATTAAGTAATATCTCTGTGTGTAATGATGCTTTAATATTAATATAGCTGCCTTATTGAATCCTCAAGTTTATTTGGAGGCCTCTATTCAAAGTAGAGCATGAAGATTTGTTGTGTCTTTAGGCTATAACGTATAGTGAGTTTGTAGCGTATAATTCTTGCAACCTGATAATTTCTTTCCAGGTATCCAAGAAAGACTAAATTTTTGTACCTTGCTGGAATATGTTGTACCATTTTTATAATGTTATTGAGTAGACTGAATTAATCAATAAGACCAGGCTCTTTAAGGATAACTTGTGTGTAATTTCTAGCAACAAAGTACTCACCTTGAACTGTGTGGAGATTAAAATTAATATGCAAAATACTAAATATTATATTTATGAATATTTTATTAATAATAAACTAGCAGAGACCTCACTAAAAGGTTACTAAGTGACCTGCTCCCAGGAAACAAAGAGGAAGAGGGAGGAGTTATAGCCAAATATAAAACAATAACATGACCACACAAAAGTGGAGGTGCAGGAAAAGGGAATTTTGGGAAAACTAAGGGACTTATGGGGGATGAAGTCCAAGGTTCAAAATCTCCATTTGTACAACTGCCACTATAAAACCCTATATTTTTATAGGGAAAAAAAAGTCAACATTACTCACCATTTGTCTGCTGCTTTGCTGACAACATATTGTTGGTTGAATTCATATGGATTTTGCCTTTGGAGTACCTTTTGATATCACTTATGTTTTAGCTGTTTGCTGGGTACTATCTGGAAATATAAAAAAGATTTGGCTACATTTAACAAATCTTCTGGCATATACCAGTTAGCATTTCACATTACTTTGTGAAATGATATATATTTATTCCATAAACAGTTATAAATATGCTCTTAAGTCATTAATATTCATAACTGGATTTGATGAGGAAGTACTATTTTTTTCATAGCTTCCTTAGGATAGTGACTTCTATATTTTGTACAGATTTTTTGTTTTGTATTTCTAGATTTGTGGCCCATTTTACCTGTCAAGAGAATATAATAAAACTAATGTGATAGAGGTATTAATTTATCTGAATGTGTTCATCACATTAAACTTCAATTTTAGAATGACAGTCAGTTCTTTGGCATAAATTGTCTCATCTTTCTCCTATATAATCTTATCAAAGGGCCAGGTCTTGTGTAGAAATCACAAATGTATTTTCAAGAAACACTTTCATATATTAATCTATTTTCTTTTATCTCTTTGGCATATTGTCCTGGTAGCACTAAAGCTGGATCAAAAGGCATGCACAGTTTAACAACTTTTGAGCATAGTTCCAAATTGTTTCCCATAATGGCTGTACCAATTTACAGCTTCACCAATAGTGAAGTGCTTCAGTTTCCCTGTTTTACCACAGCTTCTTGATCATTTGTTATTTTCCTTTTTTTTTAAATCTCATCTTTACCAATGAATGTAAGAAGAAACTTCAGGGTTGCTTTAATTTTCATTGCTACAATTGATTTGGAACATTTTTTCATATGGTTATTGACAGCTTAGATGACTTTCTTTGAAAGTTAAATATTCATATTCCTTGATGATTTTTCTATTGGGTAATGGTTTTTATTTTTAAATATTTTAATCAGTTCCTTACATATCCTTATTGCAGAAACTTGCTGCAAAAAGTTTCATTTCCAGTTACCTGTTTCATTCTCATTTTGATTATATTAAATTTGTTTGTATAATTTAATAATGTACAGACACAATATTATACATACCTATTTAGAAAATTGAGTATTGTATCTTCTAAGATCCTTTCATAACAAGTGTACTCTGGTATCATTTGAGATCAGACAGGCTACATTTTCACTATGGTTTCTTGGGCATGCTGAGGGTTTTGTGTGTGTCTTTTTTCTTTATCATTGGTATGAGCTTCCACCCCTCCCTTTTTAAGGGACCAGTGACTACCTGTTTCATTTTATTTAATATAAACTATTTTTATAAAGGGATATTTATTCAAAGATATGGCAAGAACAAACATACAGCTAAGTCCTTCAGTGCCTCAGGATCATGTTCTCCTGTATACCACTTCACTCTATAGATGAGTAGACTCTGAACTTAGATCTGTTTCTATAAAACATTGGTCTCACAAATTCATAAGATAAAACTCAACTGCCAAGTACATCTCCCTGCTAGGCTGGAATCCTGAAGGTTTCCCCACAAAGATCACTCATTAATTCCTAGGGCATCACTGATATGTTGGATGAGAAACCTGATTTGGCCTCTGACCTCTTGCTTTCTTTGACTTATTCTCTTCACCTTTAATACTCCCAGGATCAGAGACTATGCTCCCTTCACCAGGTATCATAAGTCACAGAAAACATGCCTAAATGAATGAGGTGAATCAACCATCATTGCATTCGACAGACTTTTTGGAATGATTTTTTTTGGCAATCAGAGTCATTTATTCAGAATGTGTTTTGCAGACCAGGACCATTTACAGAATGTTCACATGTGCTGGACAGTTTGTTACTCCCAGAAACTGCTTACACAACACCATAATTCATCTGGAGTAAAAATCATTCCCTAATTGATAAATGGTCAGAAGACATGAACAGGCAATTTTCAAAAGAAGAAATCAAAGCTGTCTATGATCATATGAAAAAAGCTCCAGATCACAACTTATTAAAAAAAAAAAAAGGCAAGTTGAAACAAATCTGAGGTAACACCTCAGACCTACCAGAAATGATAAATGCCAGAGGGGATTAGGGAAAATGGGTAACTTTTGGTGGTGTACTGAACTTTCTGGAGAACAATCTGGAACTATATACCCAAAGGGCTTATAACCCAGCAATACCACTTCTACATGTGCACTCCAAAAAGATCAAAGAAAATGGTAAAGGACTTATGTGTACAAAATATTTATAGCAGTTCCTTTTGTGGTGTTGAAGAATTAGAAATTGAGGAAATGCTCATTAGTTGCGGAATGACTGAATAAGTTATGGCATATAACTGAGATGCAGTATTTTTGAAGAGTGAATCAAACATTATTTGTCTATCATTCAGCAACTTTAAAATTAATTAAATAAAAACTTAAGTACCCCTACTTAACACTAAGTAAGAGAATTCACAAGTCACTTGCCAGAGTGGGTGACAACTCCAGAGGCCACTGACCACCCCCTGGGCAGCACTAAGCAAATTGAAAGACTGTGATTGGTTCCTGTAAAGAGGAGGAAGGGACAGGAAGTGACATGGAAAAAAGACTATAAAAAGCCCTGAACTTCCTGTCCAAGGAACTTCGGCTTCCCTTTTGGATCTTGGATTTGGACAACTTCTTTGGAGAACTTCTCCTGGGGACTTTGCCTTTGGGAATCCTGTGTTGGCTTGCTGGGTGAGTAGCTGAGCTTCCTTTCCTGGCTTCTAGGGATACTGGTTCCAGAGAGGTCTTCCTTTCCTGGAGGAGGCTGAGTTGCTGGAACCCTTGCTGAAGACAACACTGGGTCCTCTGGCTAAAGGTTAACAAGCCCTGCTGGGGCTGAGCCAGACACTGGAGCAACATTTAGGGTGATAGGCTAGACAATTTCTCTACCCTCTTTCTTACATTTCCCCACTTTCACTCTTTCTACCTCTTTGTAAATAAAGCTACTAAAAGTCATTTTGACTTAAGCTATACTATTTTTTTAAATCGGTGACCACAATATTATTTTATAATTCTCATCTTAGCATAAAAACATAATTTTAAATTCTTACAACTCTAATAAATGAAAAAGAAGGTGGTTTCAGAAAAAAAATAGCACGGTCTACATAAACTGATTCAAAATGAAATGAGAAGAACTAGGATATTATGCACACTAACAGAATTAGGGTAATGAAGATCAATTGTGAAAGACATGGCTACTCTGATCAATACTATGATCCAAGACAATTCCACAGAACTCATGATGAAAAATACTATCTACTTCCAGAGAGAACTGATAAACTCTGAGTGCAATTAATTTTCTTGTTTTCTTTCTTTTCTATTTTTTTTTTACAGTATGACTAATATGGAAATAATTTACATGATTTCACATATGTAATTGCTACATTGTTTACCTTCTTGGTGGTTTGGGGAGGGATGAGAGTAAGAAAAAGAATCTGGGACTCAAAATATAAAAAGAAAAGAATCTTGAAAACTAATTATAATTTTAGTAGAACTATCATTTCTAGTACTATGTTAAATAATAGTGGTGGTAATATGCATCCTTAATTTATCTTACATCTTATTGGAAAGGTCTCTAATTCACATTACTTATAGATAATATTTGCTCATGATTTTATTCTATTTCATTTTTTTAAAACCCTTCCCTTCTGTCTTGGAATCAATTCAATACTATGTATTGATTCCAAGGCAGAAGAGCAGTAAGGGCTAGGCAATGGGGGTTAAATGACTTGCCCAGGGTCACACAGCTAGGAGGTGTCTGAGGCCAGGCTTAAACCCACGACCTCCCATCTCTGGGCCTGACTCTCAATCCACTGAACCACCCAGCTGCCTTCTGCTCATGATTTTAGATAGCTATTATTCTCTTCCACCTTACTTCCCAGTCATCTTCAAATGATTGTGTCTTGTGTTTTTTCCTTCGTTTTTAACTCCCTTTTGTAAATTGTCTATCCCCATTAGAATATGAGCTCCTTGACAGAAAGAATTGCTTTACTTTTCTAATTATAACTCTAGTGGTTAGCATAGTGCTTAATAAATGCATTAGTTGGGGGAAGCTCAGTAGATTGAGAGTCAAGCCTAAAGACAGGAGGTCCTGAGTTCAAATTTGATCTCAGATACTTCCTAACTATGTGACTCTGAGCAAGTCACTTAACCCCCATTGCCTATCCCTTATCTTTCTTCTGCCCTGGAACCAATACACAGTATTGACTCTAGGATGAAAACTAAGACTATTAGAAAATTTAAAATGTTTTACTTATTCATTCAGCTCGTTATCCTTCATAAACTCCCCAAAGACAGGGACTGTCTTCCATGCTTATATTTGTATTCTCCACATCCACTAACTCCACCAGGTTAGTGCCTGGTTTATGGTAAGTGTTTAACAAATGCTTTAACCATAGATCTGTTTAATACTTTTATCTTGTTTTCTACTGAAGGATGTTTTCAGTGAACAGAAAAGATGAGCTTATATCCAAATACTTTTCTGTTATCACAGAAAATTCTTTATATTCTATTACATAGAACATATAGAATAGTAGAATAGCAAAATAGCAGAATAGTCTTTCCCAGCACTGTTTCTATGTGAACTCTTTAAAAAAAGGTAGAATGAGATAACCAAAAGTAATCTGATAAATGAGATGAATCTGACATATATACAGCACTTTAAGATTTTCAAAGCACTTTATGTATAGTCTTATTTTTCCTCATAACAACTTTATTAGGAAGGCTCTACTATTCTCCCCATTTTTAGATGAGGAAACTGAGCCACAAAGAGATAAAGTGATCGGCCTTGGGTTCAAATTGCTAATGAATGTCTCTGAGGTAAGATTCAAACCCAAAACTATGTGATCCCCAATACTGTCCTGTCTCCATCTTCAAGTATCCCATCTTGCAATTTTTTTTCATTGATTAACCAGAGGACAAAATTAATTCAAAAGAGGAATTTATTGAAATTTTAGAAAGATATTTATTGAAATTATACAGCAAGAAATCAGCAATAAGACCTTATCTACCATAACTGGAGAAACACTCACATATATTCCAATACCTTCACTTATAAGGGTTCTCCATGCATAGATAGAAGGACTGGGACCAACGTAAAATAATACAAATAACTAGGATTTATGTTTTATAATTTGTTGTTGTTCGGTCACTTCAGTCATGTCTGACTTTTCATGACCCTTTTTGGACTTCTCTTAATGAAAATATTGAAGTGTTTTGCTATTTCTTTCTCTAGTTCATTTTAAAGATGAGGAAACTGAGGCAAGCAGGGTCAAATGATTTGCCCAGGGTCACACAGCCAGTAAGTGTCTGAGGCCATATGTGAACTCAAGTCTTTCTGACTCCAGGCCTTGATTGCCTAGCCCTTGCTGCTCTTTGCTCTTACAATTGATGCTAAGACAGGAGAGGGTTTATTCAAACACAGGAACACATTTCATCTAACTTTATCCTTATGAGATCCCTGTTAGGAGATGGGTGCTATTCTCTTTCTCATTTTAAAGATGAAGCTGATTCAGTTGATGCAACACAACCAGCTAGTAAGCTCAGGTCAGATTTGAATTCCAGTCTTTTTGACTTCAATACTTCTACTTTATCCATTATACCATACAGGAAATTCTACACATATGGAATCCCATAATTTCTAAAAATTTTTTAAAAAATTTAATTTTAATTTATTTTTTAAATCTTTCTCTTCTGTATTAGAAGCAATACTATCTATTGGTTCTAAGGCAGAAGAGTGGTAAGGGCTAGGCAATGGGGATTAAGTGACTTGCCCAGGGTCACACAGCTGGGAAGTATCTGAGACTAGATTTGAACCCAGGATCTCTCATCTCTAGATCTGACTCTCTTTTCACTGAGCCACCCAGCAGCCCTAGTGCCATAATTTCTAATGATATAGGGCTATCAATCTCTTTTATTGATGTACCTCTAGCACCTGCCTGCCACCTGATGTTCCCATCCGTCATCCCTAGTCCTGGCTGGGTCTGGCATAGCATCTCTCTTGCTAGGCATGATGCCCTTTCTCTGTAGCCCCCTGACTCTGCTGCCACCTACTGGGGTTCAGCCATAGTCCCCAGATATATTTTCATCATAAGAGCCTGAGTAGACTCTTATCTCTTCTCTAACCCAGAGGCTAAACTTCATCCCTTTTAGTCATAAAAACATGCCTCACATACCTGACTAAGTTATTCCTTTTTTCCATAAGGAGAGGCTTCTCTCAATTGCCAAATTGTTGGTCCCCAGGGGCCATACATTTTTGGAATGGAGAATAGCCAGTCAGCTAATTATAGCCCCAGGCACTTACACTATCTCTGAATCTAAGTTCTTCTTGAAAGCAAGAAAGTTTGCAAGCTTGTCCTTGTCCCAAGCTTCTATCTGACTTAGAGTTTAAAATCCCCATTAAAGCACTATAAATTCTAGATGGCTAACCTGTGTTCTCAAATACCCTATCCATTTTTCCTGTCTTATCTTCCAGCTAAATAGAAAGGATTACCTAGGTAGCTTTGCCCTCACTCTTTTCCTCCTCAGCCTTTAGAATCTGTCATGCAAATGAAATAATGAATTAGGAGGGAGCAGAAGAAGTAAGATTACAAAAGGCTAAGTGGGGTCACTGGGAAGTATCACCCTTCACCTCAAATCCTTAGATCATCCTGACTTACAAGTACACACATACACACACATATTTATAAATACATACATAATATGCATAGTTTATAAGTACATGTATATAAATATAGTCTATGGCAAAAGCATATATGTATACTATGATAAAAAAAAATGAGAACCATTCAGGTTTCCTACATACATGAGGAAAATATTCACTATTTTAGAAGGAAAGGAACATTTGTAGATGATATTAGAAAGTCAGTCAACTTTAGTGGTAATATATGCTACAATTTGGGGAAATGATGCAAAATTTTACAAATACAAATATAGAGACTCCCTTTTAGTTTAAACGTTTAGGAAATATCTAAGAAAGACTGGAAAAAAGCAAAAGGAATTGGCTTCTCATTACAGAACTTGAAGCACCATCCTCTACTTAGTGTGTTATTCTTCAGTCTCTGACTCTTCAGGACCCCATTTAGGGTTTTCTTAACAAAAATACTAGAGTGGTTTGCCATTTCTTTCTCCAGCTCATTTTACAGATAAGGAAACTAAGGCAAGCAGGGTTAAGTGACTTGTCCAGATTCATATAGCTAGTAAGCATCTGAATAGGATTTGAATTCAGGAGAATGAATCTTCCTGACTTTAGGCCAGGCATTCTATCTACTGTACCACCTAGCCATCCACTACTTACTTTTGAAGCTATGATTACATTGGCTGGAGAAGGATTGGATGCAGTGAGGATTGCTTTTGGAAAAGTATCTTGAATTTCAAGTCTAAAGGCTATGTGCTTTCACTAGCTCTCACTTCAGTAAATCAACTATGGATTCTCCAAATGTAAGGACTAACCATCTGAAGTCATTGAGGGAAGGGCTGTCTTGTTGCCATCCTTTGGATTTCCAGCTTGACTCCTCTTCAGTCCATTTGCCCCGGGGTATTTCATACCGCTGCTTTTGACTGAGAAGAGCCACTAGGCTTCAATGGTGGGAGGAATCTGCTTGGGAGGTGATGACAGATACCCAGAAGGATGGATAAGAGAGGGATGTCAAATGGAGAAAAGTCTTTGTTATTTAACTTTTGACAAATCAGGCACTAGTACCAATTTTTTTTATCATGTTTCAGTTTTTTAAAAAAATGTGATTGAAAATTAGGTGTTATTTATGATTAAAATTCTTTGGAGAATATATCTTGGCTTATAATTATCTTTTAAATAATAAAAAGCAGATCAGAGAAAGAAAAGGTACCAGCCATGTGTGGCTGGCTATTCCCTTCACAAGCCTCCTTCCCACACAGGCTGTGCCAGCTATTCAGCCAGACATCAAGCATGCTGGGGCTTCCCTAGCCAGAGTTCACTCTCTGGCTCTTTCTAGCTCCCAAACTTACATCTTTCAGTGACTCACTTTCTCAGTCCCTCAGATTTGATGGACTTGACCTCAGTTCTGGACAGACCAGACTCCCAGAGGCCAGGAGTCACATGAGACAAAAGGTAAGTGTCTTCCAGGTTCCAGGGAGCCACAAGGCTTCTGGCATTCTCCCAGAGTGAGCATGCATCTCCCTTAACACAGATAAGCCCCAGGCCTTGTTCTTAATTCAATCAAGGGGCGGAGTTTAGTTGCAACCTTAAAAGAAAAAGGGTTCTGACTGGTAAATTCTAACAAAAGTTAAACTAAAATGGGGGAGGGCAATCTGCTAATTGCTTTCATTTTATATGTTTAATTTAATAGGCTTGTGACATGCATTCTGTAGCAGGTAATGAGTTATCACTGAACTATCATAATTTTGAGAACCTGCAAGAGTGGGACATGTACTCAGAGGCTAAAAAATGACAAGTGTGGGGCTTTAAAGCTCACACACATACTCTCACACAATGCCAGAAATTATAGACCAATCAGCTTAACTTCAATACATGTGAAGATACTGGAGGAAATCATCAAAAAATCCATTTGCAAACACTAAGATCACAAGGTAATAACCAACATGAGTCTGTAGAGCACAAATCATCTAGGACCAATCTAATAGCCTCCTATGACAGAGCGATGGACCCTATGGATAGCAAGAAAGCAATAGATGTCATATATCTTTACTTCAGGATTGCTTTTGATTCTGTCCCACATGACACACTCATCAACAAGCTAGGAAAATATAGCTTAAACCAATGTTTCTCAGACTCTGGGTTGTGACCCCCAAGGGTATTGTGAAAAGGTTTTAAAGAGGTCAGGGAGTGTGTGCATCTCTATTCTCCAGAATGCCTGAGCAAGCCCTGGCCATAGAGATAGGAAAGTGGGAGGTGGGGGTGGGGGTGGGAAGAGAAGGAGGGAAAATAAATGGTTCAGGGATGTGGGGAAGCCAAAAATGCCAAACAAGGATCATTTGCCTTCATATTCTTTTGCCTTTTACCAGATCAGGAAAAGAAAGAAGGATGGTCCAAATTTTTTAGGTGTTTTCTTTATAATTTTTTCCATCACTTTGTTTCTTCTATCCTTGTGATCAATATTATCTAAAAGTTTGCAAGTATCTGTTTACATGGAGCCCTCTATTACATGTGACATAGAAATTTGACTCATAGTGCAATTTAGTCATCAATTAGGGACAGAAACAGATAAGGGGGAGGGAGAGAAAGAGGCAAAGGGATGAGTAGATACAGCAGCTTCTATGTAAATGTTAGTTATTGTTATTAATTAAGTGGAACTTTTATAAGGCATGATTTTGTCTTTGACTCCCTTATTCCTTGAACTTCCCATGTGGCAAGTAGCTCTTTTGAAGAGATAGTGGAGGATGGGAATTCCCTTCTTCTAAGACCAGTAAAAATGGAAAACTGGTAAGTAAATGAAAACATAAGTATATGTCATTGTCAGCAAGCATTTATTAAGGATCTACTATGTGTCACCCAAAAACTGTACTGAGAACTAGAGACATTATGAAAGGGAAAATAGTCTTTGCCTTCAAGAAACTTATACTCTATTAGAGGATAAAAAATGAAAAGTGTATATATAAATATAATATGCACAGGATAAATTGGAGATAATCTGAGAGGCAAGACATGAACAATCAGGTGGACAAGGAAAGGCTTCTTCCAGAAGATACTTTTAGGAAGTCAGAAAACCAGGAGGCAGAGACAAGAAAGGAGAAAATTCTAGGCTTATGGGAGAGTCAATGAAAATAAATGGAATCAGGAGATGGATTATCTAGTGAGAAGAACAGCATAGAAGGCCAGAGTCACTGAATAAGACATGCATTACTGAAACACTGGAAAGATAAGAGCATATCTCAATAATTTTGAGCCTCGGTTTGAGATTATATCTTCTATTATGGAAACCACTTTTCTGTGGCTATTACTTACTGATCTTAAATTGATGAGTAATAATTCTGAAACAAATAGATTCAGACTTGGAGGCAGCATTGTGAGTTCAAGAGTTTTGGAGATCCCGAACACATGGGTACAAGATATCTAGCTGCAAGGTTCTAAGTCCTTAGAAACTATTCTAATACTCAGAAGAAATAGCTGACAACAAAAGAATAAGCCTAAACCCTGGCCCAGCTTACCAAAAATATTTGCTCTAAGGGAGATATTGCAGAGCTGAGCTAAAGGGTAACACTGTCCATTCAGAAGTTCTGAAAATAGCTTTACATTCCTATGACATTTAAGTATCAACTGCCATGGGGAGTATAACAATAGTTATAACTAAGTTAAATTACTGAATCCTGTTTTAAGTCTTTTGGTTAATGTGTGCATGTGAGTGTTTAGCATTTCTTTCATGTAGGAAATAAATATTTGTGCTGTCCTTAATTCACAATGTACATTGAATACTTTCCAACATGTCCTCCCTCTTTGTGGAGATCCAAGTCAGGAGTCCAAACCCAAGCTTAAAATAAATCACCCTCTGGATGAAGGCTGCCTCCTGTTTAGAATACCTGGAGCCCTAGGAACAATATTACTCTTCCTTTAGTTACAGGAGGTCTCTGGACCTACTACTCACAGTCTCAAGCTTCTGTAGCACATTGCCTTCCTGAACAAGTCAATGAACTTCTATGAAACTCAGTTGCTTCATCTAAAGGAAGGAATTATTAAGGGTTAAGATGGCTGCAGAGACAGGACATTTATTCTCCTCACCGCCAACCAATATATGATACCTCAAAAGGACAAAAAACAAACAAACAAACAAGTTCAGATGAACTAAGGGACTCCACAATAGGGTGCAGCACCAAAGGTACATGGGATTTGGGCATTTCCACACTATAAGGGGGTGATATAGCTCCCACCAAAATGTGAGCTTATCAACCCTCCCCCACTCCTCCTACTCAGAGTCAATGTGCCAGCATGAATATGGGGCAATCTCTAGGTTCTTGGCAGCTGACTAAGACCACCATGGACTTACACCTGAGAGCAGCTAGACTTGGGAGCCCAGGAGGCTGAAGAGCTCAGACCTTAGTCACTGAGATAGAGTGGAGAGGGAGACAAACAGTAGAAACCCTGGTGACTGACTGGAAAAGTTGCCTCAGGCCAAAACTGCTCCATAGCTCCATACAGAGAGAGCCTGCCCTCCTCACTCAGACTTCTGTCTAGGAAGGAAAAACCAGCATAGTGATGGCCAGCAATGCCCAAGAAACCACCAAAAAAAACCCAAAAAACAAGAGAAAGTCACTGACCCTGGATAATTTTTATGGAGAAAAAATTCAGACCACAGAAGAGACAGCAAAAGAGGACAAACAAGTAAACACGTCCAAACCTTCCAAAAAAATGAAAATTAATCACAAGCTCTTGAAGAGTTCAAAATCTGAGATCATGAGAAAGGTGGAAGAGATTTGGCAAGAAAAGTGGGAAATGGTTCAAAAAGAAAATAATAGTTTAAAAGACAAAATTTTGCACTTGGAAAGTGAGATACAGAAATCAAATGAAATGATAAGCAAATTGAAGACCAGAAATGACCTACTGGAAGCCATGAAAAGCAGTATAGCAGGATAGGAAAATCAAAATATTAAAGGTGAAAATAAGTCTTTAAAGACTAGAATTGGGCAAGTAGAAGCTAAAGATCTCATAAGACAGCAAGAATTAATAAAGCAAAGTGAAAAGACTTACAAAATAGAAGGAAACATGAAATATCTCACTGAGAAAATGACTGACCAAGAAAATATGTCTAGAAGAGACAATTTGAGAATCATTGGTCTACCTGAAAACTCAGAAAAAAATAAGAATCTTGCCATCATACTACAAGAAATTATCCAAGAAAATTGCCCTGATATTCTTCAATAAGAGGGCAAAATATAAATTGAAAGAATCCATAGATCATCTTATACATTAAATTCTCAAAAGAAAACCCCCAGGAATATAATTGCCAAATTGAAGACCTTCCAAGGTAAGGAGAACATTTTATAAGAAGACAGAAAGAGACTATTCAGACATCAAGGAGCACCAATCAGGATTACACAGCATCTGGCAGCCTCCACACTAAAAGACTGCAAGGCTTGGAATATGATATTCAGAAAGGCAAGAGAATTGGGTCTATAACCAAGGATCACCTACCCATCAAAACTGACTATATACTTCCAAGGGAAATATATGGGCATTCAACAAAATAGAGTATTTGTAAAGAAAAGACCACAACTAAGAGGAAAGTTTGATATCCAAACACAAAAATCAAGAGAAACATGAAAAGGTAAATAAGAAAGAGAGGGGAAAGAAAAAAAATAATTTTCTTCTTTAAGGGTTTCAATAACATCAAATTGTTAATATTCCTATAAGGAAAAATGTTATTTGTAACTCAACAATTATATTTACTATTACAGTAATTAGAAGAATTATTCATAGGGAAAGGTTGGGGTACTAAGTGCTCTAAGATGATATGCAGAAAAAGAAAAGGGGGAGGAGAATAAAAGATGGCACTAAGAAAAACTTGAAAGAAAAAGAAAAATAGGATTATCTATACCACACAAAGAGGCACATGGGAAGGGGAAGGGAAGACTACTATTATAAGAAGGAGAGGAAGAGAGTATTAATAGATAATCCTTAAACCTTACTCTCAATGGAATCAGTTTTTAGAGGGAAGGACAGCTAGATCCATTGGTGTATTGAATTCTATCTTACCCTACAGGGAAAGTCAGAAGGGAAAAGCCAAGGGGGGAGTGAGGCAGGGAGTACAAAAAGGGAGGGAAAGAGAGGAGGGGAGGGAATTTAATAGACCCTAAAAAATAACAAGGTGGAACAAAAAGGGAGGGGACAGAAAGAGAAATAAAATAAGAGTGGGTATTAGGGGTACAGATTAAAAGCAAACCACTGATTTAAAAGGAAATCGTGAAAGAAGAAAGGTCATAAATAGAAGAGGATATCAAAATGTTGGGGAATACACAGGTGACAGTCATAACTCTGAATGTGAACGGGATGAACTCATCCATAAAACAGAAGCAAATAGCAGAGTGGATTATAAACCAAAATCCTACCATATGCTGTCTACAAGAAACATACATGAGACAGTTAGGCACACACAGGGTAAAGGCAAAATCTGGAACAAAATCTATTGGGTTTGAACTGAGAAAAAGAAGGCAGGAGTGGCAATCATATCTGACAAAGACAAAGTAAAAATAGATCTAATTAAAAGAGATAGGGGAGGTAATTACATTCTGATAAAAGGCAGCATAGACAATGAGGAAGTATCAGTATTAAAAATGCATGTGCCAAATGGTATAACATCCAAATTTCTAAAGGAGAAACTGGCAGAGCTCAAGGAGGAAATAGATAGTTAAACTATATTAACAGGAGATTTGAACCTTCCTCTATCAGATCTACATAAATCAAACCAAAAAAATAAATAAGAAAGAGACAAGAGAAGTGAATGAAATCTTAGAAAAGTTAGAGTTAAAGGATATGTGGAGAAAAAATAAATAGAGATAAAAAGGAATATACTTTCTTTTCAGCAGCACATGGTACATTCACAAAAACTGACCTTGTACTAGGGCACAGAAACATGGCAAAAAAATGCAAAACAGCAGAAATAATAAATGCAAACTTTTCAGATCAAAATGCAATAAAAATAATAATTAGTAGGGGTACATGGATAGGCAAATAAAAAAATTAATTGGAAATTAAATAATATGATTCTCCAAAATCAGTTGAAGAGCAAATCATAGAAACAATTAATTTCATAGAAGAGAATGACAATGATAAGACATCCTACCAAAATATATGGGATTCAGCCAAAGCAGTACTCAGGGAGAAATATATACACTTGAGTGCATATATTAACAAATTAGGGAGTACAAAGATCAATGAATAGGGCATGCAAATCAAAAATTTAGAAAACAAAGAAATTTAAAATCCCCAGATGAAAACTAAATTAGAAATCCTAAAAATTAAAGGAGAAATTAATTTAAAAAATCAAAAGTAAAAGAACTATTGAATTAATAAATATGACTAGAAGCTGGTACTTTGAAAAAACAAATAAAATTGACAAAGTACTAGTCAATCTAATAAAAAAGTAAAGAAGAAAATCAAATTAACAGTATCAAAGAAAAAAAGGGAGACCTCACCTCTAATGAAGAATAAATTAGGGCAATCATTAAAAACTATTTTGCCCAATTATATGGCAATACATACGGCAATCTAGGTGATATGGATGAATATTTACAAAAATATAAATTGCCTAGATTAACAGAAGAAGAAATAGAATATTTAAATAATCCCATCTCAGAAAAAGAAATTGAATAAGCCATCAAAGGATTCCCTAAGAAAAAATCCCTAGGACCAGATGGATTCAGAAATGAATTCTATCAAACATTCAAAGAACAACTAATCCCAATACTATACAAACTATTTAACATAATAAGTAAAGAAGGAGTTCTATCAAATTCCTTTTATGACACAAATAGGTTATTGATTCCAAAGCCAGATAGATCAAAACCAGAGGAAAAAAAAAACTACAGACCAATCTCCTTAATGAATATAGATGCAAAAATCTTAAATAGAATACTTGCAAAAAGACTCTAGCAAAGTGATCATGAGGGTTGTTTATTATGATCAGATGGGATTTATACCAGGAATGTAAGGATGGTTTAATATTGGGAAAATCGTCCACATAATTGACCATGTCAACAAGCAAACCAACAAAACCCACATGATTATCTCAATAGATGCTAAAAAAAACCTTTGTCAAAGTACAACACCCATTTCTATGGAAAACTCTAGAAAGTATAGAAATAGAAAGGCCTTTCCTAAAAATAATAAACTCTATATATCTAAAACCATCAACAAGCATAATCTGCAATAGGTATAAATTAGAAGCATTCCCCAAAAGATCAGGAGTGAAACAAGGATGCCCATTATCACCTCTATTATTTAACATTGTACTAGAAACACTAGCAGTAGCAATTTAGAGGAGAAAAGGAAATTGAAGGTATTAAAGTAGGTAACAAGGAGACAAAGCTATCACTCTTTGCAGATGATATGATGGTATACTTAAAAAATCCTAGAGAATCAACTAAAAAACAAGTGGAAATAAGAAACAACTTTAGCAAAGTTGCAGGATACAAAATAAATGCACATAAATCATCAACATTTCTATATATTTCCAACACATTGCAGCAGCAAGAGTTAAAAAAAGAAATTCTATTTAAAACCACCCTAGACAATATAAAATACTTGGGAATCTATCTACCAAGACAAACGCAACTATGAAATCCTTTCCACACAATTAAAACTAGATCTAAACAATTGGAAAAACATTAATTGTTCATGGATATGAGGAGCTAACATAATAAAAATTATCATCCTACCCAAATTAATTTACTTATTTAGTGCCATACCTATCAAACTACCAAGAAACTTTTTCACTAAATTAGAAAAAAACTATAATGAAGTTCATTTGGAAGAACAAATGATCAAGAATAACAAGGGAAATAATGAAAAAAATGTGAAGGAAGGTGGCCTATCAGTACCAGATCTTAAAATGTACTATAAAGCAATTGTCATCAAAACAATATGGTACTGGCTAAGAGACAGAAGGAAGAATCAGTGGAATAGACTTGGGGTAAGTAAACTCAGCAAGACAATATATGATAACCCAAAGAGCTCAGCTTTTGGGACAAATATCCACTATTTGACAAAAATTGCTTGGAAAAGTGTAAAACAATGTGGGAGAGATTAGGTTTAGATCAACATCTCACACCCTACACCAAGATAAATTCAGAATGGGTGAATGACCTACATATAAAGAAGGAAACCATAAGTAAATTAGGTGAACACAGAATAGTATACTTGTCAGATATTTGGGAAAGGAAAGATTTTAAGAGAAAGCAAGAATTAGAAAAAAATTACAAAATGTAAAATAAATAATTTTGATTACGTTAAATTAAAAAGGTTTCCTACAAACAAAACCAATGCAACCAAAATTAGAAGAGAAGCAATAAATTGGGAAAAAATCTTTATAACAAAAACCTCTGTCAAAGGTCTAATTACTCAAATGTATAAGGAGCTAAATCAATTGTACAAAAAAATCAAACCATTCCCCAATTGATAAATGGGCAAGAGACTTGAACAGGCAATTTTCAGATAAAGAAATCAAAAGTATCAGTAAATGCATAAAAAGCATTCTAAATCTCTTATAATTACAAAAATGCAAATCAAAATAACTCTGAAGTACCACCTCACACTTAGCAGATTAGCTAACATGACAGCAAAGGAAAGTAATTAATGTTGGAGAGGATGTGGCAAAATTGGCACATCAATTCATTGTTGGCAGAGGTGTGAATTGATCCAACCATTCTTGATGGCAATTTGTAACAATGCCCAAAGGGCTTTAAAAGACTGTCTACCCTCGGATCCATCCATACCACTGCTGCGTTTTGTACACCAAATATATCATAGCGAAAAAGACTTGTAGAAAAATATTTATAGTCCTCTCTTTGTGGTGGCAAAAAATTAGAACATGAGGGAATGTCCTTCAATTGGGGAATGGCTGAACAAATTGTAGTATATTGTAACAAATTGTGGAATACTATTATGGTATAAGGAATAATGAATTGGAGGAATACCATTTGAACTGGAATGACCTCCAGGAATTGATGCAGAGTGAAAGGAGAAGAACCAGGAGGACATTTTACACAGAGACTGATACACTGTGGTACAATCGAATGTAATGGACTTCTCTACTAGCAGCAATGCAATGACCCAGGACAATTATGAGAGACATATGAGAAAGAACACTATCCACATCCAGAGAAAGAACTGTGGGAGCAGGAACAAAAGAAAAACAACTGCTTGATCACATGGTTCAATCAGGATATGATTGGGGATATAGATTTTAAATGAGGAACCTAGTTCAGTTATCAATAATATGGAAATAGTTCTTGATCAATGAAACATGTAAAACCCAGTGGAATTGTATGTCAGCTATGGGGGGAAGGGGTGGCCAAGGGGAAGGAGTTTGGGGAGGAGGGAAAGAATGAATCATGTAACCATGGAAAAATATTCTAAATTAATTAATTAAATAAAAAAATTTAATTAAAAGAAAGGGATTATTAGTATTTGCACTACCTACATCAAAGAATTGTTGTGAGAAAGAATTTCTTAAAATGTAATTAGTGAAGGGGGCAGCTGGGTAGCTCAGTGGATTGAGAGCCAGGCCTAGAGATGAGAAGTCCTAGGTTCAAATCTGGCTTCAGACACTTCCCAGCTGTGTGACCCTGGGCAAGTCACTTGACCCTCATTGCCTACCCTTACCATTCTTCTGCCTTGGAGCCAATACACAGTATTGACTCCAAGACGGAAGGTAAGGGTTTGTTTTTTTTTTTTAAACCCTTGTACTTCGGTGTATTGTCTCATAGGTGGAAGAGTGGTAAGGGTGGGCAATGGGGGTCAAGTGACTTGCCCAGGGTCACACAGCTGGGAAGTGGCTGAGGCTGGGTTTGAACCTAGGACCTCCTGTCTCTAGGCCTGACTCTCACTCCACTGAGCTACCCAGCTGCCCCAGAAGGTAAGGGTTTTTTAAAAAATGTAATTAGTGGTTATTTCATAAAGAAGACTTAATAGAGTGATAGGATTTTACAATTTAAAAAATCACCTAGCCCTACCTTTTAATTTCATATAGAAGATAAGACAATGCTTAAAATAGCCTGGAAAGTCTTAAAATGTATCGGAAAACCTTCTACCAGGAGAGATTCAACAGTCTATTTTGGTATGTCCCGTGATCTCTTGTTAAAATTTTCCATATCCGGTTTTTCATTTTTAGGTTCAGTTCTCAATATTAAAATGCTCACATAATTTAGTGCTAGATTAAAAGCTTTTTGAGGGAAGGGTTTATTTTTACTATTGTAGTACATTTGGCATAAGAAAAAGAAAAGGAGAGTGATAATATTACAATGATGGTAAACTTGGAATTTTTACAGGAGGACTAATGGCTCTTTGATGATTTAAGTGACTATGTATGTCAGGCAGTTGGTGTGTTAAAAAGCATCTGATAAATTAATGAAAAACTATATAACCAACATAGCAAATGCAATCAGAGTATACTTTGGGACCCAATAAAAACTAGGATTCCTAATCCCGTAGTCTGTGGCAGTTAGTAGCAGGGGCAGTTGGAAGTGGGGAGGAGACACACAGAGATACACAAATAACAGAAGAGATTGGCTCTAGCCATTTGGGAGAGAGAAGGAACCATTCTCCTAACTGGCATTCTATAGGCCCAATATCCACCAATCTGCAGGAACTGGAGTAAATTCAGCTGGCATTCAGATAGAAAATGAGAGGTCTGCATTTATAATACAGGTCTGTTCAAGAGTTTTCAATTATGTCTGACTCTTCATGACACTGGCAGGGGTTTTCTTGGCAAAGATGTGGTCTGCTATTTCCTTCCTCAGCTCATTTGACCTATGAGGAAACTGAGGCAAACAGTGTTAAGTGTCTTGCCCAGAACCATACAGATAGGAAGTGAAATTTAGCATTGAGGCTAGATTTGAAATACTCCAGACCTGGCACGCTATCTACTTCACCACTTAACTGAATTCCTTTCTCCAAAACTATTAGTTTATTTACTATACCATATTTTGTTTAATTACACATGCTCCAAAACAGAGACTGTCTTAATCTCTCTACTGCTTTTGAGGTTGTTCTCTTCAATACTGATCTCTAAGTTTTCACTCAATACTTTCTCCTATTTACCTCTTACTAGCCTCAACACCCTTCACTCTCCTTGCTATTCAAGGACCTTTTCTTTTCTCTACATATATTCTCTCCTGGTGAACTCATATACTACCATGAGTTTAATTACCATTTCTATACAGTGGCTCCTATCTATATACTGAGAACCAGTCTGCCCTGAGCTTCAGTTCCACATCACAAACTGCCTGTTGGACATTTCAATTCAGATGTCTCATAGATATTTTAAACTTGATATGTCCAAAGACGCTACCTTTCCCCCCAAATCCACCCCTCTTCTAAATCTCCCTATTTCCATCCAAGGCACCACCATTCTTTCAATTTCCCAAGTCATAATCCAGTAATCTCAATGTGACCCTGACCTCACTACCCCTCATTTAACATCAATTGCCAAATATTGCTGTTTCTACCTCTACAAAATCACTTGATCTTCTCTATTCATACAGAAGCCACCTTGGTTTGGGACCTTTTTTGTGCCCTTCCTAGATTATTGACTTTGCATCCTTAGAATTGATGTCTCACTTCAAAATTTTCTCCCCAACCCATGCTCTCCTCCACATATTCATCACAGAGATTTTATTTAAGTGTTGATCTTACCTATTCAATCAACTTCAGTGTCTTTGCTTTTAAGATAAAATATAAATTCATCTCCTTAATTCTAAGACCCATTTATAATCTGCTCTCAGTCATCTTCTCATTTACATATGAGAATCTAACACTGCAAGTTCTAGCTAAAGTGAACTTTTCACTGCTCCTCACTCATGACATTATATCTCTAGTCTCCCTGCCTTTGGATTATCTTCTGTGCTTGGAGAGCATTCCTTCCTCACGATTGCTTATTAGAATCCCTCTCTTCCTTCAAAAAAGTAGTTTAAGTACTACCACCTTTTCTGACTCCTCCAACACACTGTTATTGCTCTGCCTGCCAAACTTTTGTATTTAATTATTTTGTGTTTATATTTATTCTCACTTCATTTGTTTAGCATGTCATTATGATTTTTATTTCTCTTGTCATAATATAATCTCCCACAGGGTAGGAATCATTGCATTCTTTATATTTGTATAGCCAGAACCAAGCACAATTCCAGCATGTAAATAGTTAATAAATGTTTGTTTGATTCTTTTTGCTTCTGGTGAATGAAAGAAGACAAAGTAGAATATGGGAAGTGAGCCACTGACTAAGATGAGTGTGGAAGAGAATGAGATTCAGGTTTCTGGATTATGGCTTCAGTTAAGGCAGGAATAGCATAGGAAGAAGGGACAGAGATGCTAAATAATATAGATGTAACCTACCTAATGTGGTCATTAATTGTTTCTAAGGAAACTCATTAGAAAAACATTTTTACAAGAGTCATTGTTAATATAAGACATTATTTTTAAGCCCTTACCTTTCATCTTAGAATCAATACCTTATATAAAATTTAACCAGAAGAATGGTAAATGCTGGAAAATGGGGATTAAGTGGCTTGTCCAGAGTCACACAGCTCAAAGTGTTTGAATCCAGATTTTAACCCAGGACCTCCTGTTTCTAGGGTTGGCTCTCCATCTACTGAGCTACCTAGCTGCCCCCCAGTGTAAGACATTATTACTGTGGAAAAGGATAGAAATGATACTCATGGGCTCAAGGTCTAAATGTCCATTGGCAAACTACAAAATCAAGGATTTTAATATGTAGCATATAAATATGATATAAATATAAATGGGAATTCACAGTGGGATGGAGGGAAATAATGGGCTAGATTATTTTTAGGAAATCCTACATAGTTTTCATCATTTTAAGCTTCTTCCTGAAAAAGAATTTAACACCATTACTCCTAATTATGTTGTAATCTTTCAAGTCATAAAATATATTAGTGTTTAAAGAAATGAAGTTGAAGAAAATCTGAAGAGAGATAAGGAGATGCATGGTGGGCAGAAACAGATTGTTACAAGTAAGGAATTATGAAGAAGTAGTATAAAAGATATGATCAGAGAAATGTATGACCAAAAGAAAATGGTGAGTCATTTCCATAGTGAAAAGTAGGGAAAATCAATAGACACACAGAATAGAATACACAGGGGGCAATGGTTTCCTTGTCAAGTCAAGATAAATCTACCCCAAAAAGATTGAGTGGGATTCTTATTGTGAATTTACTATAGAGAACTGTAGAAAGTCATACAGTCTGGGAACTCCTGAAGGATTTTGTTCAAAATCATTAGAAGGAATACCATTATTAGTTAAATCATAGATACATTGAGGATATTGGAGATATCACAGAGACTTGATAGGATTCAACTAAATACTAGAATATATCAACACAATTTTACACATATTTTCCAAAAAAGAATAGATTGGAAATAAGGCAGCATCATAGGATGAAGAGATATTAACATAGAAATCTATGAACTGATGGCTAATACATCAACCAAACAATAATAACCATTTATTAAATTAAATCAATAAGCATTTATTAAATGCCTACTATGTGTCCAATACTATGCTGAGCTAAGCACTGATGATAAAAAGAAAGGCAAAGATTCTGCCTTCCTTCAAAGATCTCAATGCCAGGCACAAGCATCCAGGTGCTTGCAAATACAATAGTACAGTGTAGAGCAGTGATGGTGAACTTTTTCGAGACCCAGTGCTGTGCCTTATCCCAGATAGGGGAGGGAGAAAAGGAGGGGAGGGAGTAAGCGCTTCCATTGGGCTGGACTGCTGGGCAGAGGGGTGTGGAAGCACTGTGGAGAAGAGGAAGGGAGCAGCTCCACCAGAGTCCTTCTGACTTTCTAGTAACTAACTGGTGGGTGGCATGTGCCCACAGTGTGCCATCTTTAACAACCATGTCATAGGTTCACCATCATTGGTACAGATTATTTGGCTTAAGAAGCTAACAAGGAGATTCAGAAGTAATAATATGATGGCAATAACCATTGCCAGTTCAACTGAGAAAAATAGTGGAAGAATTCCTTCCACAATTTAGAAAGTGTATATAGGGATAAGAAATAGTTAAAATGAGGGCAGAGCAATTCATTTAAAACCTTTTCCCTAAAGTTAATTCACAATTTGCCTAATGATTATTCTTCCTAAAACTAAGTCAACTAAGATCAATTAGCCCAACACTATTAAAGATTTTTCCATAATTATTGCTCTCTACCCTTCCCCCCTTTCTTAGAGATTTTTTTTTAAAAAGTCTTTTTTATGTGCCTGCTATGTATTTTTATTTCATTGTTAGTGCCCCTGCAGCAAGGATTTTTTAACCTAAAAGTCACATTTCATTTAAAGAAATGCCTAGGCCCTACCTAAAATAAGAGACTGCTAGGTGTCTCCATCTATTCTGTTCAACTCTCTGGCCTGTGGTGGAAGATAAAAACTAGCCTTTATATCTGGTACTAAATGAAAACAAAGTCACAGCAGTCTTAGGTCATTAACAGGTCATTATTGGAGACGTGAATTGATTAAGGCAGAGCATAAACAAAATCCTGGGAAGGTTTAATCAAGGTCAACAGTAGTCATTAGAAACTGAATGAAAAACTGAATGAGCAGAACCAGTTAATAAACACCAGCAAAGTTCAATTTACTGGGACTCAGGAAATTCTGGGCCAAAGAAACTGAGCTTCTACTTAGGTGTGCCAAGAGTTAATAGTTGGTATTATTGAGGCCAAAGTTGTTTTTTGATCTGCCAAAGAAAATGCCTGTGAAATCAAAGGGTGTGGCCAGAGCAAACGAAAGAATCCTATCACTAAGTTCTGATTTTTACCCACAATGTCCATTTTTATCTTGTGCGTTATTTTATCCTTAGAAAAACATGCATCTAGCACAGACTTGAATTGTTCATAGGACAAGGCAAATAAGGTATAAGCAAGAAAAAAAATTACTGTAATCATAAAAGATAAGACTTTTGGTTACCATCGAAAATTTTTAATGGCAGTTTATTTTACAAACCACCAGAAGGGAAATCCAAACTATGCTTCAACACGACCAGTGATAAGTAACCTACTACTTCTGTATGGGATACGTTGGGTGGGCAGCTGACATTAATTTTTACCATCATATTATAATATAAATTACATGACAGAGGGCTGAAATGTCTTTTGCACTCTGGGTCCATATGATACCTTCATTTATTAAAGATAGCTATCCTGTCTCTTTTGATTGTTCTAGGGGTTTGCTACTCTGGGTTAAATATCCTGAATTATTTTAACTTAGTTTTGCATTGCATTATATATACTAGGTCCACTTGCCATCCTGCTTCCCATTCAGTGTACTCAATTCAATCTGTTCATGTTTTTCCCAAAACTTAATCCCTAAAAATGAAAACAATACTTGGTATCACCAGATCCAAGTACTTAACAACTAATACAAGTAGTTCACATACCATAGTATCAAGTTGGGCTTGACTTATAATAGATTTGCTTGTCTTTACAAGGGAATGCAATCATCTTTGTGGCTATATCCAAGTGAGGTCAAACTCAAAAGAGAAATGGGCAAGGGAATTACTAAATCATATATAAAGATCCTCATGGTCAAATATTGACTTATAAAAACATGTATTTATATTATTTCATATTTTATTGTATTTTTATTTATTTTGTCAAATATTTCCCAATTACATTTTAATCTCTTTCACAGTGCACTTCAGAATATTGTGAGCTGCCAAATCTGGACCAGTTTCCTCTTATGTAGAATTATGGGATTAGACTAGATAGTCTCTGAGATTCTTTCTGTTATCTTATATTCTCTTATTTATTTTGTTAATTTGAGTAGCAGATAATTTGCTAATTTGGTTAACAGATAATCAATTTCTTTTGATTCTCAGTTTTTTGCCATATAATTGTATAAAATAGTTTCTGGTAATGCTTATTATTTACTTTATTTTTTAAATCAATTTACCTACTTCATTTTTTTTTCTTTGAGTAATTTGATTTTTCTTTCAGTTTTCTAAACTTACCTAATGAAGTGTTGATTTTGTTAGTATTTTAAAAACCAGCTTTTAATTTTTTTAACCCTTCTAGTCTTTTTTGATTTTCAAGGTTTCTCATACATATACTAGACTTTTAATTAGTTTATTTTTAGTTTGATTTTTTAAATTGATGCTATATTAATTTATCCTTTCTCTTTCTACTAATACAGGTTTTCAGGAATATAATTTTTCCATTGAGGGCTACTTTAACTGTATCTCATAAGTTCTATGTCTTTCTAAATTTTATATAGCTTTAAAAATTTTAATGCATTGGTTGAAAACATGCATATTTTTCATGTAAAATACATTATATATTGACATTCCATAGGCATAATTTTTAATTTATTTTTCTCTTTCTCTTATTTCTAATTTAAAAAAAGAAAAACAATAATTCAAAGCAAATATGAATCAAAGGACATCAATTTGCATCCTTCCTTTCTAATTCCTATTATTTCTTCACATCACATCATAAAGTTCAGTATTATTAGTTTGTAAAACTCAGATTCTTCTGAACTTGCTATTTTTTATTCAATTAATTTTCATAATGCTCAGCATTCTAAAATTCTAACCCTATTGTTCTCTCTTTCCAGAGAATTTACTCTTTTGGAGGAATAATCATTTTTTTCTAGACTCTGAAAGCTTCTGTTAGATATTGATTTCTTCCTTGAGAACTCTAATTTTAGTCCTAATTTCTTTTATTCTTTTATTTGCTTCTTTGATTGATTTTCTTAGTCATTATAGCCATCTGTGGAATGGTTCTTTTGTTATATGTAAGGGAGGAGAAGCAATAGAATTTATTATAATTTACCATAATACTTTCAATTGCCCGAGAGATGTTTTTCCTTTATTCTTCAACTATAAATTTCTCACTGTCCTTTCCCTATTCCGAGATTGACATGTTTTCTCCATTTTAAGTCTTTACCCGCCTTCATCAGGATCACTGTTGGTTTTTCTGAAACATCCATCCTATATTTAGGATTCCAGTTGGCAATCCCTTCCCTTCAGTACTGAACAACAATTTTGTCATGACACCAATCTCTGATGCCTGTTCTATGTGCACCAAGATGAGTTAAGATTGTACTTTGAGAGTGGGAGTAACCATCGGGTTCTCTAGCATCCACAGTCTCATGGCATCTCCCTATTTCACAAATGCCACACCTTGGACTCTTCTCTTAAATAAAGTAGCCAACTTTCTTCTCTCCCTAAGCTAATTCCTAGATTTATTGAATTATGGAAAAGTTGGGAGAATGAAGTTCTCTCAGCCAGTAAAGGAGAATATCTTTCTCTTTCTCTCAACTTGCCATCTCACACTTTTTTTATTGCTATATGATTAAATCATTTTAAGAAAACTAAATACCTCTGGGCTCCCCCAGCATCCAAAGCCACCAACTTTCTCTGTCCCTAGGATGATTACTGGAGCTGCTCATAGTCATAAACTTCTCTCCTGGAAGGGGTCAGGGAAAGCCTAATCAAAGAACTGCAGAGGTGAAAGTCTAAGAGGCTTATTATCAAGTATAACTTGCCTTAGTCTGTCCATAATTTATTAATCATCTTCTATATGCCAGCACTGGGCTAAGCTCGATGAGCATTTATTAAGTGCCTGTTATGTGTCATGCACTCTGTTAAGAGCTAAGGATAAAAAGAAAGGCAGTATAGCCTCTGCTTTCAATGAGTTCACAGTATAATAGAAGAGGGAATATACAAAGGAGGAATAGAAGGATGGCTTAAAAGTAACAATTGGGCAACAAAGAGTATTCTAGTTCTCCCCCTTTGACCAGAAAGTTAGGGTAAAAGAGTGAAAATATAACCAGTTATAGGGGCTTTGTCACCAGGATGAAGCCAAGTAATAATAATAATAACTACATTTATAATAATTAATATTTATATACTGCTTATTCTACATATCAGGAATTGTACTAAGTATAATTATTACCTCTTAAGATTCCCCCAATAGCCCTACAAGATAAATGTTATTCTTATCCTTAATTTACTGATTAGAAAACTGATAACTAGTTTAAACAACTTGACTAGGGTCATACAGCTAATAAGAATCTGAGTTTGGATTTGAACTCAGGTCCTCCTGACTCTAAGCTAGCACTCTAACCACTTTGTCACCTTGTTGACTTGAGAGATGAAAGGAATAAGAAAGGAAAAGATTTATAATGAAAAACAGTTTCCTACAGAGCAAGCATTCCTGAGGGCACTGTGGAAAGAGTGGTAGCTATTGAATATGGAATCAGAAGAGAAATGAAGCTGGCAGACCCTTAAATACTCTGTTACTTGGGGTTTTACCTTCCTTGACAGCAATTAACTTTCTTCAAATCATTGTGAGGGTGAGAGTCCATGACTGAGAGGTTAACTCCTAAAGTAGGTGCTTCACACTATATGCCTTATGGGGTGCCAATGAAGCATGGGCCCGTGTAAGGGAAACACCATCAGCTCAAGGATTGGAAAGCCAATGAAGTAATCTTTGTGTATTCTTACTGTAAACATTATCTCATCGAAATTTGTTTTCTCTTCATACATTTACTGTTTTTATTGTATTACTGCACACCTGTCCCACTGTTTTAGTTTTCACTGAGGCACAGACCATACACTCTCTTATTTTACCATCCTCAGCTTTTAAAAGCTAACTTAAATGCTGCCTGTTTTATGAAGTCCATTTAAAAACAATCTTACATATTCATACAATACTTACATATTTTGTATTATAGTTCTTATTTGTGTGATATTTACTACTATCACACAAATGGTATAATCAAGAAATAGTTGAAGACCCTCTCTTTTAATCAGCAAATGCTTATATACAACAGGTGTTTCCATTTTTTCTTTTTTTTTTTTCTTCTTTCAGCTGAAGTGAGCCATTTCATGGTAGGATGGTAGGATCCATTAGAGAGACAGGGGAGATGGGTTGAGGGACTGATTTTAACAAGGGTTCCATTAATAGTTTTCATGGAATTTGTGGATTTGTACAGAAAAAAATACATCTTTATTTTCACTAATCTCTAAATGAAAATCAGTATTTTTGTCAATTATTTAAAAGCATTAATCTGAAAAGAGTTCCACAAGCTTTATTTAATTGCTAAAAGATTTTAGGGTATACAAAAAGATAAAAAATCTCTACATCACAGGGACATGGAATTTTTAGCCCAAGGTAAAAAATATTAATGTTGGATTTTTTAAAAATATTTTCATGTATTTGAAAGTTTGGCCCTGGAAGGCAAAACTAATACCAATAAATAGACATCACAAAATTTGGAGGATAGGAATGAGAAAAGCATTCCTAATAATTAAAAAAAAAGGTGAAAGATGTTTCAGTGCAAGGTAGTGGCTCCTCAGTCACAAACATCTCTTGATTTTTGGTGCTAATATCAAATAGCACCTAGAACATTCCAGAAGTTTGTTTGTTTCTCTACAGGGAACACAGGATGTCACACGGTAAATCCTGGTTGAATAGGGACCTGAACCCACAGACCTACCTAATAGTCTACTTTAGAGGTAAAGCTTCCCTCTAGGCTATACTCTACCTTATTATTCGAATAGATCTCTCCAGATCTGCTGAGAAATCATTTCTGGTCTACCACTGGGAAGATGGTGAGGGTTCCTGAAACTTCTACTTGTCACCTAGTCTTACAATATATACTTTGCTATTTATGCAGTGGTATAGATCCTACAGAGTGGGGTCATCTATTAATCTAAATTCTATTCAAAATTTTGAGAACATTGGTGGCATCTAACAGCTGACAGTCACCCAATTAAAATTAGAACTTTGTTTTTTAGGAAAACTCCTGGTAGAAAACATTATTCAAAGAAACCTACATCTCCTAAGGAATGTCCAGTGACATTTTTTTTGTAAGGAGAAAAGCCTTAAAATTGGAGGGGGGGTGGGAGGAAGGGGGAATTTGGTTCATTTCTTTTCCCTTTGTCTCTCCCAATTAATTTTGGTACTGTGTTCTTTGCAACACCAGAACAAAATAAAGCTACATACAGAAGACAGTCATGTCTTAGTAATCTTATCCTTTACAGCCCCTTCTTCAGTGTGCTTCTGACATGCTAATTCCACATTCTTTTACATCTAGCACTCATGTTTCTATTAAGAGTACAATTGTAGCAAAATATAGTTCTGCATCTCTGACCATACTTGGATGGTTGTCTTCTTGCATCAATCTATTATGTACTTCAGGTCCCTGATCATTTATTTCTCATAGTGGAAGGATACTGTCTAGAGTTCATTTCATTGGTTTCATATGACTTCGTGCCCTTGAATCTTGGTGACAAGTGGTGAACTTATGCTTTTCTTCAGTGGTTTACACATGAAAATGTATTATTGTAGAGGTCTGAGGTTGTTCCTTATAGAGCATATCTATTCTTTGTTCAGTTTTATATTTTTTAAAAAACTACTCATACTGTAGCCATTTCTTTTTACCTCAAGAATAATGAGTCATTAATTGATGAGATATAGACAATTTGCTTATAGCAGTCTGTTCAAGAGAAAGGGCCTATTTTCACTTCCTTAGGTTATATTGTCTTTCCATCTACTACCCTCTGAAGTAAACTGTCTACCTGTATCATAAAATTACACTGTTTCTTCTCTTTGTGCAGAAAGATGATAGTGATAAATAATAAGAGGTAGAGGAGAAATTAGGAAGACAAGTGAGAGAAAGAGTCAATACCTTGATAAAAGATATACAAAAACTCACTGAAGAAAGCAACTACTCCAGAATTAGAATTGGCCAAATGGAAAAATAGACACAGAAATCCACTGGAAAAAAAAACAAAACAAAAAAAAACAACTCCTTAAAGGACAAAATTGCCCAAATAGAAAAGGAAGTATAAAAACTCAAGAAAATAATGTCCTAAAAATTAAAACTAGGCAAATGAAAGCTAATGGTTTTATAAGACACCAGGAAACAATAAAACAAAATTCAAAAGAATTAAAAAAAAAAGAAAAGAAAATCTGAAATGTCACTGGAAAAACAACTGACCTAGAAAAAAGGTCAATGAGAGATCATCTAAAGATCATTGAGCTAACTGAAAACCACGATCAAAAGAACCTGGGCATTCTATTGCAGAATATTATCAGCGAAAATGACCGTAACATTCTCAAACAAGGGAGTGAAATGGTAATTGAAAGAATCCTCCAATCATATTCTGAAAAAAAATTATACCAAAATAAAAATTCCTTGGATTATTATAACTAAATTCCCTAACTCCCAGGTCAAGGAGAAAATACTGTAAACAGTAAAAAAAAATCAAATAATATGGAGCCACAATCAGAATTACACGGGACCTAACAATTATACATTAAAGGACTGGAGGACTTGGAATGTGTTTCACAAAGCAAAAGTTTTAGGATTATAATCAAGAATCATCTACCTAGTAAAACTGAGCATAATCCTAGAAGGGAAGAAATGGATAATTAATGAAAAAGAAGATTTCTAGGCATTCTTGATAAAGAGATCAGAGCTAAAAAGAAAATTCAGTAATCAAATTTGATACTCAAGAAAAACACAAAGGTTAACAGAAAAGAGAAAACTCAAGGGATTCAATAAGGTTAAATTAATTGCATTCGCAATTGGGAAAGTAATAACTAGGGAACTTGAGATAGTTATGATACAAGAAATAATTAACATACTTAAAATACTTAAAACTTTATCAATGATAAGGCAGGGAGAATGAGTATACATAGAGGATAGGGAGTAGGTTGCATCAAATTTTATAATAAAATCGTAATCATCAAAACAATCTCATATTGGCTAAGAAATAAAGTACTGAATCACTGGAATGAATTACTAAGTGTTTGTTAAACCCAAAGATCTAAACTTTTGAAAAAATTCACTATTTGACAAAATCTACTGGGAAAACTGGAAAACAACAGGGCAAAGACTAGATATGGAACAACATCTCACACCATAAACCAGGATGAATTCAAAACAGATACATGATTTAGAAATAAAGTAGTAACATAAACAAAGTAGGGGAACATGGAATAATGTACTTTTTACACTTATAAACAAGGGAAGAATTTATGGCCAAACAAGATATAGAGAATATTACATGATATAAAATAGATAATTTTGATTACATTAAATTTAAAAACTGTTGCACAAATACAACCATTATAACAAAGATTAGAAGCAGTGCACAAAAGATAAGACAACTACTTTGTGACCTGAATTTATTGGTTAGAAACTTAGAGCTTGACGTTCCTCTTAGCCCAGAAAGAATTGAACCAGTTACCATTAAGTCCTAGGATAGAAATGGTGATAAGAAATAGGGTTTCACTTAGGAAAATAAGAAAAAAATGAAGAAATATTGTAGTGAAAAATAGAAACATAGAATCCAGATTAGTTAATAAGGCTTCTATGTAAACTTTGAAATTTCTCCTTTTGTTAATTTAATTATATTTTTTTCCTATAGTCTTTTGTTATTAAGCCCTTGGATACACTTGGATTTGTTTGTTGTTTTCAGGATCAGGATGAGGCAACAGAAGAATGTTTATATCTTCTTCCGGAGTCTAAATAGGATGACAGGAAGTCAACAAGGCTCAAGGATAAGAGGTCAGAATAGAAAGAAATCATGGTGGTTACACCTAACTCCTAATATTTCCTAATAGAAATCAAAAGCATGGACAGCATGGTTGGGGGAGGGAGGAAAGTATCAGTAAGCCTAAAGTGTTCACATTCAAACCCAGGGATTTGTGAAAAATTGAAAGGGTTTTTGAGAAGAAAACACTGTGACTTCCATGTGTATTGAGTTTGCCTATAATACCTGTATACGTCACAGTTCTGTTTCATATGTGACAAATTATCAGGTTAAAAGCTTATTATTTTAGGAAGGCATTTTCTTTGTTCATTTTTTATTCCAAAGAGGTTAAAAGAATAGTTTTTATTTCATTTGCAGAACTCATTATGCTATGCTTTTAAAAAGTTTTCGTTTTTTTTTTTACAAACTGCGAATCAAAGATGGTAAGAAATTATTTTGACTGCCTTCTGAAGGATGGAATATAGTAGAGAGAAAGATGAGGCAGAAAGACTATATCACAGTCTTTTTCAATAAACTTTAGTGGCTTCCTTGTTACTGCTATTGCCTCTAGAATGAATGGTTTTGTATAGTTTTGAAGCCCATGGGCTTTGGCTCTAACATAGCTTTTGAATCTCTTTATATTCTCTCTCCTGCTCTATGGCCCAGATAAATCCTCTCTTCCTTCACACCTCCTGTCTTTGGGTCTACTCTAACCTTCCTCCATTTTTGTATATACCACCTCTTCTATCTTGTGGAATCTCTTTCTCCAAGAATCAACTCAAGAGCTCACATCTACATAAAGCTTTTTCTGATTCCTCCTATTATTTAGTGTCCACCTTCCCTAACTACCTTATATTTAAATACTTTTTTAATCTCTTCATTTTATATTTTTCTGCATATTTATTAGAACTTGAATTACCATCTAGTTTAGAAAAGTCTGAACCAATTGATACTGAGGAGAAGCCCCAGAATGTAGATGGTGATAAGAAATGAAGTTTCACTTAGGAAAATGGGGAGGAATGAAGACATAATTGTTGGAAAGCAAAAACATAGAACCTAGAAAACATGTGCTGTCTCTCCTGATGGGAATAAGCTCCTTTAGAGTAAGGATTCTTTCATTTTCTTTATATTTATGCTTGGTGCCTAGTACAGGGCCTGGTATATAGAGTACTTAGTAAATGCTTTTTTCGATAAATTTATTTATCTTGGCTATAACAAGATTTCCTGTAACATTTTTCCTCCTGTAGAAAGATATGAAAACATTTCAGAAAAATCTACTTCAATAAAACTTAAGAATAACCACTAAGGGCATTTGCTTTTTATAAACAATATACACAGCTGTAGCAATGTTGGCACGGCTGTGTGCCAAAAAGCTACATATTTGCAACTACAAACTGTTCTGATCACCCTTTATCCAGTAACAGCTGGTAAAATGGTATTTAAGAACAGTTTTGATTTAATCTAATGAGAAACTATGCTACAATGTGCTATACTGCCTGCAGAAAATAATTGGACAAACATTGATTTTTATGTTGCTATAATAGTTACATTTTCGATAAATAGGAATTTATATGCACAGTTATTTGGTACCATTCCTCTCTACATGAAAACTAAAGATTAATTCTTTGCAAACACACATACAAAGTCTGAGCTCATCTCCTCCCTACTAGACAGAAGAAAGATAAGCCCATAAGAATGAGATGTTACCTTTTTTTGCAATTAAGTCAGAATCATTCAAAGGTTTGAGGTAATTATGTTTGAAAGGATCAAAGGTATGTTGGTGTACAAGTAGTTAAAGCAGCTAGGGCTGAGTAAAAGATAGATGTGGCTAAATGAAAAAGGAACATATGATTGACCCAAAATGACCAAAAAAAATATCCAAATGCCCTGAAGCTTTTAACACTCCAAACTGGAATCATCTCTAGATTCTTATTTAAGGAGCCAGCCTATTCACACATGTGTGTTGACATTTTTTTTAACCCTCCTTGATCCAAATTCTGGCTGGCATTATTACTACATAAAAGGCTGTAATGAGGGTATTTCTGTCATGACTTGCAACAGGAAGTGCTGGAAACCTCAGAAGACTTTTTTTCTTGCCAAGCTTCCACACAAAGTTTACAGACTCACAGAGTTTGAATAACAAGGATAAGCTCTCAGACCTAGAGAAGATAATCTGCAATGAACATAAATAGAGAGTCTTTTGAAGTTTGTCTTGTATTAAGGGTAACAGGAATAAGATGAAATCAATAGTCTGTAATCATTCCAGAGATAAATCTCATTATTGCTCCCCATTTTTCTTCTGGGAAAGTATAGTATCATATCTGAATATCAATCTGAACAAGTATCATCTGGATTCAAGCTGGCCTTTCTTTTTATAGAAAATTCTTATTAATGCAAAATACAGGAGGAGAACTGGATTTGAATCTCCTTTACCTCCCCCATATTTGACTTTCTGGCTTTATAAAAGTAAGTTACAGATGACAGGTAGTCAGGGAGATTAAGACAGAGATAGATAGATAGATAGATAGATAGATAGATAGATAGATAGATAGATAGATAGATAGATAGATAGATAGATAGATTATAAATTTAGTAGTAGATGACATACCAAAGGTCATTTAATCCAACTCTGAAAACCACAGATAAAGAAACTGAGGCCAAGAAGAGTTAAATGATTTGTCCAGTATCATATTGTTAATCAGTATTAGAGGTGGGATTTGAATTCAAATCCTATGACTCCAAATTTCACCATCTTCTTCTACTATAGTGATATATACTCAATATGATTATAATAATTTTGCTTTTACATATTAAAATAAACCATCAATGACAAAAAAAGAAAAATAGAAAATTAAAAGATATACATCTTTTCAATCAGTTTAACTGAAATAACAAAGTGACCAGAAAAGAGACATCAAAGAAATCAGAAATCATTTTATCTAGAAAATGTTTATTCTTCTTGTCTGATAGAAAAAATATGATAACCAAACACAGTGCCATTATTTCACAATACAAACCCACTTATAAATACTATTAAAATGACTGTGAGTGGGGTAGGAGGGAAGAAGGAACATTGAAATAGAATCAAAACTAAATTTATGGGAATCATTGTGGGAAACTTTACAAAACTATAGCATCCTAATAGCCTTCATAGATGAAACTAGGACCACAAAGAGTTAGAACATAAAACAGATTTATCAGTGGTTTTATAATCATCTTTTTTACTCATTAAAGATAGTAAAGATACTCATTGAACCACCATATATAGACTCTGTATACTGAAAGAAATTAAAATGGCATTTAACAAAATGAAATTGAGAACAACTAGAAAATAATATTGATGAGCTCACAGAACATTTTATGTATTTCCATCTTCTTGGTGCTTACCACCAGGTGTTTTATATGGTAGATGTTTACTAAATGAAATTGAAATCCACAGGTGCTATTAGGGAAATGATAACAGAGAAGAAGAAGAAACAAGGCAAGAAATAGTCACTGAGGACTCTCTCCTGGAGGAACCACTGAGACATCTCAGTAACTCTGATGCCTTCCTGAGGCATGATGTACCTATTATATGACGAAGACTCAAAATTTTTTTTCCAGTTTGAAGAAAAACATCATCATGATGCTATTGATTCATATAGGATGCATGGTGATACTGGAAAGAGAATTTGATTCGAAGTCAGAAGTCCTGGGCAAAAAAACCTTCCATACTATTTACTAATTCCATGAGCATGGGCAAGTCACTGCCTCTTTGGACCTTATTTGCATGAAAATTATAATGATAGTAGCTAACATTCAAGTAGTACTTTTTTTGTTCCAAATATCAAATATCTCATTTGATCCTCACAATCTTGGGATGCAGGAACTATTATTATCCCTATTTTATAGATGAGGAAGCTGAGGCAAACTGCTTGAGTGACTTGCCCAAGTTTACATAGCCAGTAAGTGTTTGAAGCCAAATTTGTACTCATATTTGTAGTGACTTAGCACAGTGCTTAGAATATGGTAGGCACTTTAAAAAAACTTGTTAATCTAAATTAATAAGAGAAAGATCAAAGAAAAAAGAGGACCCCTGCTTGGGTTATATATTACACCACAAAACCACCTTCTGTATTCATCTTGTCTTTCCTATTAAAATGGCAGTCCTTTGAGGACAACGACACTTTTCTTGTAAAGATCATATAAGGTAATATGCAAAAAAAAAAACAATAAACAAACAACAACCCCAAAACCTTATATTGCTTTGTAAATGAAATTAGAAGGAGGAGCAATAATAATTATAATGAATCTCAGTTACAATGAGGAAATTGTATCCTTAGGGAAAGGAAAAATTCCCCATCAACTTTGTTGTTATTGTTGTTCAATAGTTCAATTGTTTTAGACTGTTTGTCACCCCATGGACCATAGCATGCCAAGACCTTCTATACTCCTCTGTCTCCTGACATCTGTCCAAGCTCTTGTTCATTGCTTCCATAACAATATCATCTATCCATTCCAAACCCTGTCATTCTCTTCTCCTTTTGCCTTCAATCTGTCTCAACATCAGGGTCTTTCTTCAATGAGTCATGTCTTCTTATGTGTCCAAAGCATTTAGGCTTCATCTTCAATATTTGTACTTCCAGGGAGTAGCCTGATATTTAATTTCAAGTATTGACTGATTTTATATCCTTGCTGCTAGAGACTATCAAATGTTCCCTCTAGTACCATAATCTGAAAGCATTGATTTTGCTGCATTCAGCCTTCCTTATAATCCAAATCTCATAGTTATACATTACTACTGGAAAGACCATAGCTTTGACTAAATGGATCTTAGTTGGCAATGTGATGTCTCTGCTTTTTAGTATGCTGTCCAGATCTGCCATAACTTTCCTTCCAAGGAGCAAGTGTCTTTTAATTTTATGGCTGTAGTCACCATCTGCAGTGATCTTTGAGCTCAAGAATATAAAATTTGACACTGTTTCCATTTCTTCTCCCTGTATTTGTAAGGAAGTGATAGGACCAATTGCCAAGATCTTAGGGGTTTTTTTATGTTACACTTCAAACCAGCTTTTATACTCTCTCCTCTTTCACTCACATGAAGAGGCTTCTAAATTTTTCTTCACTTTCTGTCATTAGAGTAGCATCATCTACTGATAGAGTCTGAATGCAGATTGAAGCATGCTATTCTTCACTTATTTTCTCCATGAATTTTTCTCTAGTGTAAGCAATATATGTCTTCTTTCACAGCATGACAAACGTGGAAATATATATTCTATGACAACACATATGCAATACATATTATAATAGCTTCTCTCTTGGGGAGGGGGGAGAGGAGGAAGGGAAAGAACAAAGATCCCAAAATATCAGAAAATGATTGTTGAAAATTGTATCAACATGTAATTTTTTTCACTTTGAGAGTGTTATTGTTCATATATCATACTCCTGGCAACCTCATTTTTGGCTTTTGATTCACACAACCAGAAATTTCACATGATGTACTTTTCATGAAAGTTAAATAATATAGCCTTGTGGTACTCCTTTTCCAATCTTAGACCAATAAGCTATTCCATGTTTAGTCCTAATTGTTGCTTGTTGTTGCATGAAGGTTCCTAAAGCGATGAGTAAAAAGATCTGGTACTCCCATGTTTTTGAGGACTTGTCACATTTTTGGCATTATGCACAGTCAAAGGCTTTAGTGTAGTCAATGAAGCAGAATTAGATTTTCTTGCTGGAGTTCCTTTTAGTTGGGCATATATTTCTCTTTCAGCTTTACCTTGCTTCTCTTCTTTACTAAGCTATTTGTAAAGCCTCAATAGTCAGTCATTTTGTTTATTTGCTCATCTTTTTTTTTTTCCTTTGGAATGTTTTTTGTTGCTACTTCTTATACAGTATTGCAAACCTTTGTCTATAGGTCTTCAGGTATTCTATCTACCATGTCTAATCCCTGAAATCTATCCATTTTGTATTTTAAGGGATGTTCTTTAAGTCATACTTATAGTCTGATGGTTTTTTCCTACCTTCTTCAACTTCTGTCTGATTTTTCAATAAGAAGCTCATGATCTGAGCCACAGTCAGCTATGGGTCTTGTTTTAGCTGACTGTATAGAGCTTCTTTGATTTTGGCTACAAAGTATATGATGTATCTGGTTTCATTATTGACTGTCCAGTGTCCATGTATAGAGTTATCTTTTGGGTTGTTGAAAAAGAGTGCTTGTTATAACTAGCAAGTTATTTTGTCAAAATTTCATTAGTCTCTGCCCTGCTTCATTTTGCACTCCAAAAATAAACTTTCCTGTTTTTGCAATTATCTTTTGATTTCCTATCTTAGTACTCCAATTCCCTATGGTAAAAATGGTATCTTTTTTTGGTGGGTTTTTTTAAGAACATATTAGAGATCTTCATAGAACTGAACAATTTTTATTTTTTCAGTATCCGTGGTTGGAACATACATAGACTGGTATTATTGTAATGCTGAAGAGTTTGCCTTAAATTCAAACAGATAACATTCTGTCATTTTTGAGATTGTACCCTAGCACTGCTTTTCTCATCCTTTTATTGACCATGAGGGCTATTTCATTTCCTCTTGTGGATTTTTGCCCACAGTGGTAGATGTAAAAATCGCTTGAATTAAATTCATAAATTCCTATCTGTTTAAGATCATTGACATCCAAGATGTTGATGTTTAATCTTTCTATGTCCTGTTTGACCACCTCCAGTTTACCATGATTCATTGATCTTATATTCCAAGTTCTTGTGCAATAGCAGTCTTTACAGCACTAGACTTTCCTTTCATCACTAGACATATCTATACCCACAGCTGAGCTTCCCTTTGGCTTTGGCCCCATTGATTCTTTAGTACTGGAATAACTGTAGCTGTCTTCTACTCTTTCCCAGCAGCATTTTGTACATTTTCTGACCTGAGGGACTCATCTTCCTATGTCATTTCTTTTATCACTTTAATACTATCCATGGTGTTTTCTTGACAAAGATATTGAAGTGGTTTCTATTTCCTCCTCCAGTGTATCATATTCTGTCTAGACCAGTGATGGGCAAACTTTTTAAAGAGGGGGTCAAAGGAAAGGAAATGCTTATCTGTCAGTCTGTTTCTAAGGCAACTCTTTCAAATTTCCGTTCTATTGTATCCTACTCATTGTATTCATCAGATTAGGAATAATATCTCGTGGCTGGATAGACCATTTCAGGGGGCCACACTAGCCTGTGGGCCATAGTTTGTCCATCACTGGTCTAGACTCTTCATCATGATCTATCTGTCCTATGTGACCCTATTGCATAGTGCATAGTTTCATTGAGTTCTGCAAGCCCTTCCATCACGAGAAGGTATGGGCTGTTTAAAAAGATAAAAGTTTCTGCCTTACTGCAGGTCTTTAAGCAGAGGCTGGATGATTACTTGTGAGAATGCAATAAATGGGACTCTGCTTCAGATACAGGTTGGAATTTATGTCTTAGAAGCATAAATTAAGAGCAAGAAAGGAACTTAAATGTCATCTAGTCCAACCACTTCATTTTATAAATGAGGAAACTGAGACTCAGAGAATTGAAGTGACAGAAGATAAGAGAATGAAATTTATGCCTTAGATTATGGCTTAGAATAAAATTTATGTCTTCCGAAACCATTCAGTTCTCTTTCCTTAGCATCACATTCTCAGATAAAGATCAATGTGGAATCTAGTAAACAAGAAGACTTTTGATGTCTATGTATGGGAGGAGATAAGGTGGGTAGTTGAAGGAAGTAAATGGAGAGACATCAAGGCACTCCAGGATAAAAACAAGAAAATTGATTAAGGGAGAAAGAGCATGACATGAGAGAAATTATGATATATATTGAAAAGGTCAGATGAGATCAGTGTATAAAGAGTGTCCTAGGAAAAATAAAAAAGTTGATATAGAACTATAGAAACTATGAAATCATGTTTGTAGGGCCTTTGACAAAACTTCTCTCATGAAATGGTTACTTGGGAAGATTTCCTGGGCAGGGTTATGCAAGATGGACAGGAGGTAGAGATTAAAGGTAGAACTGCTAGACTAGGATTTTGGCAGCAGGGGTGGAAAAGAAGAGCTGAATCTATCTATTAAATAATCACTGGGGTTTGGCTGATTGGATAAATGAAATCAACTAATTGACAAATATTATTACACCTTCTCTGTGTTATGCATTACTAGGTGCAGGGAACAAAAGAAGAAATGATAGGAAAAAAACCTATTTGTATTTACATGTAATTGGGGAAGAGAGAAGAGCTGAAGATGCCCTGTCTAAAGTACTGTGGAATGGTATTAATGATCCAATTTTTGATAGACTGGGAGAGAAATTGCTCATGTTGAAAGTGACTTTACCAATTCCATCTCTTAAAATATTTTTCAAATTATGGAATTATTCATTTGACCAGCTAATGCATGCATGAATGAAAGGAATGGTTTATTCAATGGCTTACTTAAATTCTTTCTTCTTATTATTTTTTTAAACCCTTACCTTCTATTTTAGAATTAATACTATGTATTAGTTCTAAGGCAGAAGAGCAGGAAGGGCTAGGTGACTTGCCCAGGTTAAGTGACCTTAGGGGTTAAGTGACTTGCCCAGGGTCACACAGATAAGAAGTATCTGAGGTCACATTTGAACCTAGGATCTTCCATCTCTAGACCTGACTCTTAGTCCACTGAGCCACCCAGCTGCACCTTTGAACTCTTTATTATTAACAGAAAAAGTATTAAAATAATATAAACGTGATTACTAGTAATTTACCTATGACAGCATTACAGTTAAACTTGAGCACATTTTTAGAAAAGAGTAGTGCTGAGAGATTTATTATACAATATTGTTATCAGTGAGGCCTGATAATTCAAAATTAATTAAAAGTAATTTGTATTGAGTTCATATTGTAATAAATGAGTATTTAGGGTATAAACACAAGTGAAATGTTCACTAGTTAGCAAGGCAGGAGAACTTAAATTTAGAGAACTTAATTCCACTGTCAGCAATGTGTCTAGTTTGTAAAACTTAATCCCTCTGTGTCGCAATTTCCATATCTATAAAATGAGTACTAGCTGATATTTTCATTTTCATTTCCAAAAGCGCAATGTTTTTTTTTTGTTTGTTTGTTTTTTGTTTTTTGGTTTTTTTTGGTTACGACCTTCCTTTAGTCTTAGAAATCTGAAGTACTTCATCTTGGAAACAGAAAACATTGTGGATGGAGATAATTTGTTTCCTTGGTTAATTATGTCCATTCTGTACTGCTGTGAATCAATGAACAAATATTACTTCATCCTCTCCAAAAAATGGTTATCCAGTCTAGTCTATCAATTGCCACAAAGCATATTCTATTTAGTGTGTTGTTTTTTTTAGTTAGCAGCTTGAAGCTTATTCTATGACTTTTCCATATGAGGAAGTCTCATTGTAGACAATGGGAGGCTCAGTATAAATGTGATTACATGATTTGGTCCATTGAGTAAATAAATGAAATTTGGCTTTTATTAATTTGGAATTTCTTAATTAAGAACTTAAGTTCTCAAGCAATTTATGAGTATGCCTCGAATAGCGTTCCTATATCCAAAATGACACTGGGAATACCACCCCACATATATTGCATCTGAAATTTATCATGATTTCTGTGATAGAAATTATGTGTTTTCAGGAATGTTAATTGGAACTAAACCTTTAGACAAGCAAAGGAATAAAATGACACTATTTATCCTATTTTTACATTAGTAAAATCTAAAGCACAGCATACTTAAATCAATTGTTCTCTGTTTCAGATGAAACTCATGATTATATTTTTTTCAGGTTTTCAACATTTGAAAGGCTAAGACATCTGTTTATCCAGTGCATACAGAATAACTCTCATCTCTTCATCTCTGAAGATTTCAAAGGCTTTCATTCTGTTTTCAGTCCTTTGAAGAAGCAGTAATCAAAGACAAAAATTATCAGAGGTACATTTTTGTTTTCCAAACAATGAAAATAGCAATGCTCATTCTCCTCTTATTTCACGTACTTGCATGAAACTTCAAAATTGGAGATTTTCCATCGAAATAAAAAAGTAATACAGATAAATAGCAGCATAAAGTGAAGTACATAGGCATTAGTTGATTGCATACATTTAAACTGGATATGTTAATAATTAAAAAAGGAATATGATGCAAAACATCAAACAGCATATCCTAGTATAGTGACATAATGCATCTGGTAATGGGGTATGTGTTGGTGTTCAGATGAAGAAGTCAGTCTGAGCACTGTCAGTGACTTCAGTGTACTTTATAAATTAAATATTTTACAAGGGATATTGGTGACAATCTATAGATTTGATAATTAAGTTTCATAGTTTCATCCTGAACCATTATGGATGCAGGGAAATCTTTTTTTAATAAGTATATGATTGAAAGACAAGATTAATGTTCCACCAGATTTTGGTGGTGAATACCTGTTATATTTCAGGAAAAAAATGTTTTCTATATATTTGAATCTACATGTGTGTAGGAAATTATTGAAGGGACTTTGATCACAAAGATAGAATTAAAATTCTGGTGCCCCCTATAGTCCTCAGGAAAAGCTAACAATTGAGGATGGGAACAACAAGACAAGAGATAGGGCAGGTGTCCCCTGGGTGACCGAGGCAAAGGAGAAAGGGGGACAGTTGGCTCAAGATGTGTGAGGTGTGAGAATCAATGGGTGGAAAGTTTAAATAACTGAGGCCAGATTGGATTGCAGTGTCTTGACTTGTTGGGGCTGGCTAGGGGGCCCATATGACTGCTATGGAACAACATGCTGAATGAAGAAGCTAGATTAAGGTGAATTTTCCCTAAAAGTAATCTACCTCCACTTTATTTCATCATTCTCCCCTTCTCCTTTCTGATTAATAAAGATTACAAATCTACAGCAAAACTCAAAATTTTATTCAGAACACACATAATAAAGAATTACCTCATATCTCACCCAGCCGGGCTAAAAATGATGATTCTCACAATCTCCAATGAAATCCATTCCAAAACAAGGTTTATTTTATGGAGTGAGGTCAAAATTAGAAATATAATGATATCAATGAGTATTTATAAAATACCTATTATGTGCCACAAACTCTGCCAAGAGATGGGAATATAAAGAAAGGTAAAAGATTATCCCCGCTGTCATTAGTATTTGTAATAAGGGGAATCAAGAAAGGCTTCTTGTCACAGGTGATATTTTAGCTGGGACTTGAAGAAGCCAGAGAAGCCTGGAGGTGGTAATAAAGAGGGAAAGAATTCCAGGCATAGGAGACATCCAGTGAAAATGCCTAGAATCAGGAAATTGATAGTCTTGTTTGAGGAAGAAGAAATAGGTCAATGTCATTGTATCACACATGTAGGGATGAAGAAGGTGAAAGAAAAATAGAAAAATAGAAGGTGAGGTAATAAGGGATTTTTTAATTCCAAACAGAGAATTTTATATTTTATCCTGGAAGTGGTAGGGAGTTATTGGAGTTTATGGAATAGGAAATAACATGGTTAGACCTATATTTTAGGAGGTTCCATTAGCTGGATAGATAGACAATAATAGGTGTCACTAGTGTCAGGGAGACCATCTAGCAGGCTATTGTTATAGTCTAGGTGTGAAGAAATGAGGGTCTGGGATGATAATGTCAGAGAAGTGAAGGAGAAGTATAGAAGAAACATTGTGAATATAAAATGAATGCAATTTGATAATAGATTGGGTATGAAAAGTGAGAGCAAGTGAGATGAGAATGACACTTTTACTGTTAGCCTGGATGATTAGAAGATATGGTGGTGCCCTCTACAGTAACAGGGAAATTTATAAGAGTTTATGGATGGGGAAAGATAATTCAATCCCATCATTTTACAGAGAAGGAAATTCAGATTGAGTGGTTGAATTAATTATAGGTATACAAATTTTGCAGGTAGACAATAAGGAGTTGACCTGGAATAAGAATCTAGATTCTTTAACACCAAATCTAGCTCTTTTCCCACTATACTGCTATTTGGATGATCAGATAGACCTTCTACAATGGTGAAATTGTTATCCCCTGCATTTTATAAAATAAGGAAGACTCCATAGAAGCATATATACATTTGCTAATGGGTAAATAAGTTGTTGTAATTGGAATAACTGCATTGGGAGGGAGGGAAGTTCTTTCAAAAGAAGTTCAGGGATGGTCTCTGAAAGTCAAAGTAAAAGCACAAAATGTTCTTTCAACATTTCCTCTGCCAAAGTCATTTTTCTCCTTACACAGAGTCTATATATAGAATAATTTGTCAGTAATCATGTTTAGATGTGGATTTTTATTTAAAATAGCAAATAGGATATTTAAGAAAGAATTAAAGTTAAAAGGGAAAGTAAATTAATTATAAGACATTGCATTATAGCTAAAATTAGTCAGGAGTAAATGCTTTAATGAAGCTGTAGCTGATCAATAAGAATACTCTTTATGAGGGTAAAGGTGGCAACAAATTCATGCTTTCTTACCCTATCCAGTTGCTGCCCATGCCCTTTTTCATAAACATGGAATGATCCTATGCTATTCTGATTGATTCTCTTTGAAATCTGAAAGCGTTTTTTTTTTTTCCTTTGTGCCTCAACAATTTGCTGTTTAATGTGAGAGTTCTAAAATTTCAGTATGATGTTTCTTGGTGAGTTAAGGTTCAGATTTCTTTCTGTTATTGTGTTGTGGATTGTCATTGCTATACATTTTCCCATCAGCTGCCAATATTTCTAAGCAATTATTTTTTTCTGTATGACTTCTTGAACTATGATATTCAGGTTTTATTTTTAAATTGTGAATTTCTAGAAAGCATTTACGTCTGAGATGATCTCTTTTTTATCTTATCTTCAAGTTCTATATTTTTTATAGCGCTCTCATGCATTCCTACAAACCTCTTGGGAATAATTGCTCATTGTTAGCTTTCTTTCTCTGCATCTTTGTGTTCAAACTTTGTTATTGTCTTTTTTTAGAGAATCTGATGCTATAATGAATGGCTTCAACTTTCTTACTCTAAATTAGCTAGTCTCTTATTAGATATACTCATTTCTTCTTCAAATTTCCTTATTTTGGGGGGGGAGGGTCAATCTTTTTCTTTGAATCAGCTCAGTACTATTATGTTCTACTCCTTTTCCCTTTGCTGCAAAAAGTGGTGAAGGTTTGAGCCTTTCTTGCAAGATCAGCAGGTTTGGATAAAATCTAAGGCCCTCAGTGGAGGAGGGTAACCAACTAGCCAGGACACTGGTACAGGGAAACTCTAAGAGGCCAAGGAAGTTGGGGCTATTTTATACCCTTTCCAATCCCACTCTTCTAGTTTTCAACCTTGTTTTTTCTGATCCTTCTTTCAGTTTCTATTCTGACACTGAAGGGGAGGCATGGAGATGGGTGGTGGTGGTGGCCAGTGGTGACCAGTGGTTTCATGGAAGGGAATTATAGGTAAAAGAGTATACCAAGAAGTCTAAACAATTTATTCTTCTCTCTTTTTGTTTCACTATTTCTGCTGGGCATTTGTTTCTTCTAGTATATTACTAAATAGTTGTACTATATTTATACATATATATACAATATAATATATTGTTAGCATTATACAATTATGTAATTGTATAATAATAATATACATATAAATTCATTATAGTCTTGCCCTTTAGAGCTCCATAGTTTTTTACAGTTGTTCCTTCTTACCCTGCCCCTTTTTTTTCCTTTCATTTCTTGTAAGTGATCTGATTCATAGACCACAACACATGGTGAAAGGAAAGCCTCCCATCAGGACACTGTCTAGGGATTAAATCCAAAAATTAATGCCTAAACTGTAGATACCTTATGTTTCTCAGGGTCTACTTTGACCTGAAGGGTCCCAGTTTAGTTGTGGACAAAGGCAAAAACAAATGCAAGAAGGAATAGGTTGATCCCTTCGTTTTCTGTGTTTTTGTTTTTTGATAAGAATTATATTATGGCAGGTTCCTTTAATTTTCCTTTTCCTGTCACTGATAATTTTGCTGAATTTAGGAGCTCATTGTTTGTTTTTTGTTTTTTGTTTTTTAGTGAGAAAAATGAATGTTAAGAATCCTCTTTCCACCATCTTTCCAGCTCTCCTTTGATAATTTTTCCATTACTTCACTTGCTGGTTGCTATCCTCTAGGTCAGGGGTCAGCAACATATGGCTCTCGAGCCATATCTGGCTCTTTTGAGGGCCAGATATAGCTCTTTCTGCTGGAGCCGTAAAGTCAATTTTTTTTCAGGCGCTGTTACAGGAGCGCGCACTGTGAGCACTGTACGGCTCTCATGAAATTACATTTTAAAAAATGTGGCATTTATGCCTCTCACGGCCTAAAAGGTTGCCGACTCCTGCTCTAGGTCCTCAAATATTTCAAAGATCCTAATATAACCTTTGGGATCTCCATTTTATAATCCTTATTCTTGCTATGTAACTGGTCCAGTCTATTTTCTAGTCAAATATGCTTTCACTGAAGAATTTCACCCTATTTTTTGTATGAAAGTCATCATAGGTCATATCTAGCAACATACCAATACTCATTATGTAACAATCCTTTACACTTTGGGCCACCCACAATTCTGAATCTCTGAAAATTGTTGCGTTCCATGTATTGCTGGCATCTTCTATATGTAGCATCACTGGAAAAAAAGTTTTTAAAACATGAGTTTTTAAGGCTATCCACTAGAAGGAAGTGACAAAGTTTGAATTCAGATCGAAGCATGCCATTCTTCACATTATTTCCTCCATGAATTTTTCTAGTGTAAGCAATATGTCTTTTTTCACATGATGAACATGAAAATGTGTATTGTATAATAATACAAGTACAATCTATATCATGTCACCTCCTGTCTTGGGGAAAGGGGGGGAGTGGGACAGCAAGAGAGAAAATGGATCACAAAATATGAGGATATTATTCTTGAAAATTGTATTGATGTTTAATCCAGAAAAAATAAAATAAAAGATGGCTTTTTTCTGATCAGTAAAAAGTTAGAATCATTTCTACTTCTTTCCAATTTCCAAATGAGTTTCAGTCTATTTCTTATTAATAAATAGTGGGATATAACATTTAGATTCTAATATTCAATACTGAGTGAATGAAAATGTCACATAAGAAGATAAAGTGGTAAAGAATAAATGGACCTTACCCAATATTCCCAGAAGAATTCTGTGCTGGAGATGATACTATTTTAAGGACACTTCAGGGTTTTCAAAATATATGAAAGAAAAGAATATCCTAAAAGAATGAAAACTATTATAGGTGAGAATTAATACCCTGCTCCCTCCTTGGAAAGATAATCAAGAAGACATCACTAGGTTCTCATCACTATAAAATCTATGCACATAACAAGAAAATATTAGAAGAGTCAGACATATTGCACACAATTTTTGTACTATAAACCACATTTTCAAAGTCATACAATTGAAAGTTGTGAAGAATTAAATATCCTGCTAGATTTGTTTGTAGTTTACAAAAAGCATTTGATTTTTGTACTATGTAGAACAAAACATAGCCTTAAATTCTGTCTTTCAAGAAAAAGAGGTTTTTTTTCCCACCATATATTTAGATCAAACAAGGTAGAAAAACCAGAGTAACGACATTATTTCATTATCTTTTGTTTCAGTATCAAGTGAGGCATGAAGCAGACACATTGAAGAAAACTCACTATTAGGTAAGTCACATAGAGCAACTTAGTATTTCTCATTGTCATGGAGTTCTGCACAGAGGTCAAATGGAAGAAAGATTCCCCATAGTTGGAAATGTTCTTCATCTGCTTCTCTTTGCAATTGCCATTGTATGATGTGCATGAGGCCTGATTATGTTATGAATGTGAGAGCTTTGGAAAATCAAAGATTGGCCTAGCAATCCAAACAGGAAAAAACCTGGATGAAGAATTTGTATTGCCTTGATGACAACATGCAACTAGAGTGATAGTTCACCGAAAAATTCACATACTTATAAATTGTTGGTCATCAAAGTCCAGTGGCAAGACAAGTGAGGATGACCAGCAAAAGCTTAGGATCCAGTCAATGATGTTGGTATCTTTGATGTCTGACCAACTTCCAAGTATTCTGCAATGCCTGATTTAGGCACCAGCTTTCATGACCATTTTGAATGAATTCTGAAGGCTGACAATAAGATGAATAGACAATGAATTTTTTAAAAATCTCATTGTTTCCTAGAAGTTAGACATGTAAATTACTAAAGTTACAACTACAATTTGAATTATAGAGATAGTTTAAAAATAATATTAGTTGTAGATCAACTTTTCAATTTAACAAATTAAAATTAACAGAAAAATTGTCACACGAGTTCTATATAAAAGTGATCACAGCAACGAACATACAAAAACTAAAATATTATCAATAATGATATGGTAGGTAAATATTAAAGATGTATTATGATATAGGCATAGAGTCCAACCTTACCAAGTTTTTCAATATGTTAAGATGAAAATTCTCTGGAGACTGTATCTTAATTTGTAGTTATTTATTAAATATCAGCCACCTGTGGCCAGCTGTTCCCTTAAGCAAAGCCTCAGGCGTGCATGGGACAGAGCTCACCCACTGGTGCATTCCTCTCTGTGTCATCTCACAATCATTCCAGGTCAAAAAAGGGCTTTCCTTTTCCTGGACCTAAAACATATTCTCCACAACATCACTTTTCTGGGTCTCTCTGATTGGTCCAACTTGACCTCAAAACCAGTCAGAGTCCCATGTTCCAGATGGCAAGATTCATGTGGGACAAGAAGCTAGCACATCTGGGTGCCAGGGAGCCAGGAGGCTTCGGACAGTCCTCCCAGAGTGCACATGGGCCCCCCTTATAATAAGCCTTAGGCCTTGTTCTTCACTAAATCAAAGGGTGGGGTTGAATTGCATCCCCCCAAAGAAAAGGGGTTCAGACTAGTAAATTCTCACAAATATAAGAACTTTTAAGGAGGGGAAACTTCCTCTACCAATGCAGACAAAAACTGTCTTGCAACATACACTTTTACTGGGTTTCCTGGTGCACCCCAAAATTAAGAGACTTGCCCAGGGTCAAATAGTCAATATGTGTCAAAAGCAGGAAATTGAACTCAGGCCAGATATTCCTGGATTCAAAGCTTTCTGGATTCAAAACTGTCTCTCCATTATGCCATACTGTCAAACTAATGACTGTTACAATTTTATTGTAAAATCCTATAACGGGATTATCAATCATTTTATGACCATTAAAAATACCAAGAATATTTCTAAAAATACTTTATGTCCCCTATTATTTGAAGTCTTAAAAGTATTTTCAACTTAAAATGATATCTATATATCAAATAGATATATAGTTTAGGTATGATAATTCCATCAGCATCATGAAAATTTTTTCCCAAGGTAAATGATATCCTTCACAGTTTATGCAATAGAATTGGTTAGATACTAAGTGAATTGACAAACAGCTATGGATAATCTTTATTTACAATGTGTATACTTTCTGAGTATGTTAGATAAAATTATAAAGAGAAAAAACTATCAATTTTGTTTGAGAATAAAGACTCCACTGACACATCTTGTGATCATGATGTTACTCTTTGCCAATTTTCACAACGGAAATGAAAATTTGTAAAACTAAATACAACAAGATAGTCCTAAAATAAATACATACACTAGAAGAAGATCTACGAAGATACATAAGAGACAGTATGAATTTAGGGTCTTTAGAATTCCTATTGGGATTTCCAAAGCTCTTAGGAGCTCTTTAAAAATTGAAGTTCCTTAAAATAATATTTGAGAAGTAGTATGGTGTAATGACTAGAGGACCAGATTTCCAGTCAGGAAGACATTTAAGTTCTGCTTCTGACACATAAATGTGTGATCCTTAAGTCAGTCAGACAATGAGCATTTTTCATTCCCTACTATGTGGCAAGCAGTGTCCTACATGCATGGGCAAATTATAGCAAATAACTACATATTTCAGGAACAGCTAAAGTTCTCTAGGTTGGCAGATCTCAAAGTATGGTCAAGAAACATGTGTGCATTGTGTACACACACATATACAGATATACAGATATGTATATATAAATATGTATATATATGTATAAAGGTATATGTATTATATGTCTGTGCATGTGTATATATGCAATACATACATGTATATATGTGCATATCTATAAATATGTCTATGTATATATATTCCATGTAAAGAAAAGCTCTTTGATGGTTTTTAAGAATTTTTAAGAGTTCAAAGGAGTCCCAAGACCAAAAAATTTTTTTAAAATTCTTTCTTTAGGATAAGGTAAAATATGTTCTTCAATGTGGGGGATGAGAGAAAGAGAGAGAGAGAGAGAGAGAGAGAGAGAGAGAGAGAGAGAGAGTCCAAGAGAGTCTGAGAGAGACAGACAGACAGACAGACAGACAGACAGAATTCATTTTTTTAATCTTAAGATAATCATCCTATCAAAATTAAAATCTTACCGGTAGAGGTATTTTTAGACATTTATACTTTAGTGTCAATTTTAGATACTTTGTGAAAGTATTTTGCTTTTCAAAACTGAGAGGCTGAGGAAAAGCTTGGTCATAATTATGCTGTGAAAGCACATTGGCTTATAAACACTCAATCACCTCAGCATAGTGAACTTGATGAAATTAAACAAACAATCAGATCTCCTCCATTCTCCTTTGCCATCTATGATCTCTTTCCCTATAACCTGTCCTTCCCTTATCCATTTTCCCTACTCTAAGTGTTTTTTTTAATGCTGCTTTCCTAACTCCTGTACTTGGTTGGCATGGACTTTCCAGACTGTGTTTGTGCTATCTTTTATTAGATTATGAGTTTCTGCGGAAGAGGGGCCTTTTCTCATTTTTTATTTAATCTTATACAGGCTATCTAGAGCAGTGTCACTCCTCAATCATTCTTCAATGATGGGTTTAAAGTGAAGGTGTTCTCAAGAAGAAATAGACCCAAGAAGACAATAATAGAACACAATATGATTTAAATTTGCCAAGATTGTAATTACAATTTTATACATAGAAAAAGCAAGTGAAAAGTGACTACCAAACCCAAATATGATTAGTGGATCATTTAGCTTTCTTTTGTAAATAATTCTTCATGCACAATTACACTTACACCTGTGCATCCTAAATTCATTTTTTCCACGTTGATGAATAAGAAGAGATTAACGTCTTCTCAGAAACTACTATTACCTTTCAAGCCACAGATTACAATAATAGATGTGTGTGTGTCCACCTTTGTGCAATCTACTTCAGTATCAGTGTGGAGGAGGGATGGGAAAAGGGGGGAGGAGTTATCTCTTCATAGTTTCGTAGTTTTGCTTTAAAGTGCTATTTTCATTGGAGTTCACGTCTGCTTGTCAGAATCATAAAACTATGATTCAAGTATTTTTTCCCCTCCCTCTGAAACTAGCTTTTTTTCTGCTGATATTTCTTGCTTTGTATACACTGGTGATTATGATACCCAACAGATGAATCATTTTCTTCATCTTCAAAGAGCTCTGGGAGCATTAAATAATTATTCTCCATCATATCTCCGTGAGGTAGGTGGTGTTCCCATCCCACTTTACAGACAGGAACACTGAGGAGAAGCCAAAGAATTGTGCTGTGTCCCAGAAGAGAAACCCTCTTTAATCCCATCCTATTGCTGCCCCCAGATTGTACACATGAGTGAATTTTTAGGAATAAGAAGATTAGAAATGCTTCTTAATTCTTTCTGATGTTTTCAAAGGAAAGGAAAAATTTCACACCTTTTTAACTGCTATTCAGCTGCAGGTAAAGAATTTAACAGCTTGTGGAGTGCTAATTAGAACCCATTATAACTTGATTGACCTGCCTTGGCAGCTGCATTCATTCTGTCCTTGCAAGATAGAGATTTTACTCCTTTGCACAGGCTTCATTCAGGGAACACAGTTTTGTGAATGTAGAAGTCAGGAGAATTCAGAGGAAGCAATCAGACAGGGATACCTCAATCAATAAATAGAATGGACATTAAAAAAAACAAAAAGAAAGTATCTCTTCCTTTACCCCTTGATTATAAAAATCAGAGCAAAAGTCAGAGTATGGAAATGCTGTAGTTAGCTTTAGATTCATGATCTCTGGCTATTTGCTCATTATGTAAAAAAAAAAATCAGTCTGTTTGCCTCTAAAGTGAATAGTTTCTACCCATGGGCTAAACACAATTTTATGAACAAGGCTATATTTTTCTAAATGTGTATTTTCTATTTCACTGGGCATTTTCTTGATGATCTGATGGGATTATCCTCTTTCAATGCTAATGAAATTTAACAATTCCTGATTGTTTTCTTTTCTCTTTTTAAAATTTTTCTTGTACCAGAGAACTCACTAAGTCAGAGGGAGGGGTAGATTCAGAAATAAAGGAGAGGTAAAATTTTAAAAAAAGCATAAATTATTTTCTCAATTTAAGTTCAGAAAACAAAGAAAACAATATGTTCCAAAAATATGATTTCTCACACTCCAATTCTATTTGTCTTCATGATTTTAGATAACATAGAAGTTTGATAGGTCAAAAAACTGATTTAGTGACTTCATCTCAGTTTTCCATTATTAATGATGACTTTTCTCCTCCTCTACTTTTTCAGAGTTATTGAACTATTCTCTTTCTTCTTTACTGTCTCATTAGGTTTTGCTATTCTCAGCCTCTGACATAAGTAAAACCTTAAGGAGAATTTCTTGTACTTGTAACAAATAAATATGCAGGGGGCATCAGGGAGAATATACTACCCTGATGAGATAGACCCTGGTTGAGAAATTAGATGGTCCCCTTGGTTCTATGTATTACTGACTACCCCTAAGAGGAAAAATGATAGCAGGATTAGCTAGAGGGATGTGGAAGTAGGAAAAGATGAGATCCAGTGAGAGTCCTGGAATGCTGATCAGAATGAGACTTGGGTGAGGGCATGGGAGTGGTTGCACCAATGTGGGAGAAGTTGGCAGAAGACTGACTGCAGGATATGAGATTAATAGGCCAGAGGATCACTTTGGGAAACAGAAATGCATTTTATAGGTTAGTACCTATCATCCTGCCCTAGTTATACCTCTAGAACAATCTCTCCAAACATTTGCCTTACTGCAGTCTCTTGCCTCAGAATTTACATTGTTCATCATATGAAATCCAAAAATTCTTGAGCTAATCATAAAAAGAAAAATGAAATGATTGAGCAATTTAACTTTAAATGATCATTCTATTGCAAATATTAATGATATGGAAATAGGTTTTGGGCAATGATACATGTAAAACCCAGTGGAATTGCTCATCAGTTCCAGGAGGGGGCAGGGAAGAAGGAAGGGAAAGAACATAAATCATATAACTATGGAAAAATATTCTAAATTAATTAATTAAATGTAAATGAAAAATAAAAAAGTAAACAAATAAAAACAAATATAAGGGAAAAGAAAGAACAAGAAATTAAGAGACAGGAGCAAAGATAAATTCAGATCTAAGGTAAAGCCAAACCACAAAAAAGAAGCAAAATCAGGAAAATAAGAGTTCAGAAGCTAAGAAGACCAAGAGAACCCTAACACTTTAGGTTTTTTGGAATAGACAGGGGCTGAAAGAGGAAACACTTTAAAGACAAATCATTAGCAGAAAAGAATATGCCTTAAAGCCTCAAATATTTGACTTAACTGATGTCTCCTCTATCTTTACCCTGAATCTTATTTTAACCCCTGAATGCTATGCCTGGCTTCTTTTCTACGTGATTCCGAAGCTTTGCGTCTACTGTGTGTGTGTGTGTGTGTGTGTGTGTGTGTGTGTGTGTGTGTGTGTGTGTGTGTCTGTATATCTATATATGTAGATATATAGATATATAGATATAGATATAGATAGATAGATAGATAGATAGATAGATAGATAGATAGATAGATAGATAGATAGATAGATAGATATGTGTATATTGTTTTCCCCATTAGAATGTGAGTTCCTTAAGGGCAGAGGCAATTTTGGTTTTATTTTTGTACCCCCAACACTTAGCACAGAGCTTGTAGATTGATCAATTAATTGATTAAGATGTGAATAAGGAAATGTTAATTGAAGAGAAACAAGATTTGTTTATCTGGGATAAAGAATTTATTTGGCGGAGTGAGGCTTGGGGTTTCTAGGGTTGGAGGAATGAGCAGCAGATTCTTAAAAACTTCTCTATATGGAATATAGAAGAAAAGTTAAATGTGCCCATCATTATCAGAGCACCATAAATTATTTCTTATATATGGATTGCTCTTTGCAATATGCTTATTTTCCAGTAATACCAATATTATCAGTAATCATTTCATTGTTTTAAACAACTTTAGAATTCTTCTTTTGGCACCTCAAATTTTGTAACTCATTTTTAAAAATATCCTCAATAGGGACTTATGGAAAAGAACGCTACCCACATTTAGAGGAAGAACTGGAGTGGAAACAGAAGAAAAACAACCGCTTGAACACATGGGTTGAGGCGGACATGATTGGGGATATAGACTCCAAACTACCACACCAATGCAACTATCAACAATTTGGAAATAGGTCTTGATCAATGACACATGTGAAAACCAGTGGAAATACACATCAGCCATGGGGGGGGGGGG